>NW_018108407.1:24945-28143 GCF_000183805.2 Loa loa | reverse complement strand
TAAATTCACGTAGGGAAAGAAGAAGAAAAGAAGTGGCATAAAAGGGAAATCTTTCATTAAAAATAACTAGGACTACCAGAGATATAATTTCATTTCTACGAATTTTGGTGTTATCTGTGTAGCTAAAGTTTAAGTGCAAGATGTAATGCTGCTAGTCTTACGATAATCTTTAAGACGGCACTGTAGTTAGTGTCCCATAACAGTAGTGTTATTTAAACGATGTAGAGCTTTTCGATACCAAGCATATTTGCCTTGCAATAACTTCTTAGTTACGTAATCTATAATTTTTTTGTTTCCCGTGGATAAAACTTTTTTTAGAAATTCCATGGAATCGTTTTTCCTCTTTATGCATACCGTATATTTTATTCCATGCCACGATCATATTTCATAATTTTCTTCCAGTCTAGCTATTTTTTCTTTTAGTTTAATTTTATTTGATTCACGGGTAAAAAAAACCTATTGATCCCTCTGTTTTCAACATTTGTAATTAAGTCTTTTTTTATATAGATTTTATGCATTTTTTTTCGTGTTTTGGATAGCATTAAATGTTTAATCATAATTTTTTAATTACAGTTTTTTATTTGGTTTAATCTTAGACTTTGTTATTTTAATAATGTTGCCGACATATTGTATAATTGTGAAAAAGCCATTCGTCCGAATCACAGAAATTGTAAATATATGCTTCCGACATATCAGAGAAATCAGATAATTGTCTGAAAGAGATTCATGCTTGGGAATCATCAGTCTTTTTCTTCCATATTTCATAATAATTTTTTAAAGAAGATTTTTACCTCATTCGGTGTTTGTTCCACCACATCTCGGCGAATATAATATTTCGGGCAAATTTCACGGGATTTATGGGTCTTGAAACTTTTTCACGATATGTTTGCGATATTACTAACCTTTCTGATATCAAGATGAACCCACCGATAGTTATGCTTCCTTCAAACCTTTCCACTCTTGAAAGGGACAGTACATGTTTTCTTTTCTTCATTATTCCTTTCCTGCAATTTTGCTGAGTATGTGGTATTTAGACTAATCGTATTTGTACATGTTGTTTATAATCCGTGATCCATACTGAATTCTTTTGAGAAGTACTTTTAAGAAAATAAGCATCTTACTATAGTTTTCCTTTATCTTTATGGAGGAAATAGGTGTTTTAATGTTTACTGGGATTACATAGGATAGATGCAATTATCAATTAATCGAATGCGCAAATATCTTGGCAGTTATAAATCATTCCTTGTTAATATAGATTACGCTGTTACATTCTATTTCCGAGTTATACCACTTTCATAAAATCTAGGTATTGTTGTGTTTTACTGACGTACTCGTTGTTTCCTCTTCTTTCAAACTTTGCAGTTATACTTGTAAAAATTTACTTTTGATACTTATTTAACAATAAATTATGGTTATTATGGTTTAATTGTTGTTTTCATTTTTTTTTTCGTTGCGCTGCAACATCAAAGTTACGCATTTTTGCTGCAGGATAAAATTACATATTAACTTTGTAGTTTCTTTTCACTAGAGTAAATCACAAACTTTGTAGATTTCTCGGAATAAGCCTTCAAAACTTTTAAGTCTCCTGTTCTATCGGTATTAGAGCATGCTGTTCGTGCATTTATCTAGCCTAACAGTAATAATTTTCGGTTTGAAATTAATTTTAACTGTAACCACCTTATGATATTTGACATAAGTTGTGTGATTTGTGCAGATTCCGCAACACCAAATTGAATGCATCATTTTCTCCAAAGGTTTCACTTTAGCGGTTGCTAGGAGACAAGGAGTTATTACCCGGGTTTTTACCTTTTTCACATTTATAATTGTGTCGGAGTTTGCATGTCGAATAAAGTATGCGAAGAAGGAATGAAATGTAGTTAGACATTATTCGTGTGGCACATCTAAAGATAAACCGAAAACAAAAAAGCAGTGATTGTGCCGGATACTGTAGTACATTTTCCGATCGTCCATGAGCAATGTTTGGGTAAAAACAGGACTGATGTGGAGCATGTTAACCGACGAATACCATGTAAATCGTAAGCAATGGTGCGATTGTTTTCATTAGCAATTTTTTTACCTTGGAAATGGAAATTGTCTTGCTCCCCAAAATTATGTACCGATTGAATACATTGATAAAACTGAATGATTTTACCAAGAATTGTAACCTTTTTTTCAAAGGTAAAAATTTCAATCCTTCAAGTTCTCTATGACAAATTATTCGCATCCGCATATTAATCAAATCAAGTCCCTCTATTCTTAACTCGAAGGGCAGGCCAGTATTAAAGAAATGTCTTAATCATTTTATTTCATAATATTGTCACTTTAACTATCACTTTCAACATATGACTAGAAGATAGATATAATATTAAGGTCTTTCCCTCTTTCTTTCATCCCTTAATTAAAGTGAAGGATAATGCTGAACATATCGTCAGAGATGAAGTAAGTATGAGGCAATTAAGCCTAAAGTTAATGAGGAAGCTTGCAGACAAAATTTGTATGAAAGCTCGATGATTAAAAACTCATCACCGTCATAATACCCATTTATTGAATTAATCCACAACCAATTTATTCCTTTATCTAGGCATGCCATTTTCAAAATAACCGTTATGAGAATAACATTCTCTGTTTTCCAGTCTTCTATATCAATTTTCCAATTCATTTGAAACTATACCAAAAGAAGGGAAAGAGGACGATTGAGGGAAAAAAAGGTGTAATAAGCGCAACTGCGGTGCCACGATTAATTAGCAATAGCTATATATGAAGTGTGCTTGGATTCGAGCTGGAGCTACTACTCACTGAGGAAAGGGAAGAAAATTGATTTAATTTAATCAAACATATAATTTTATTCCTAAAGTTTGTCTGTCCCTCTCTCTGACATTCAATCCTATCCGTTAATTCAACCCATCTTGCCGTATTATCCTCATCCTCTCCATATCCTCAATATATTTTACTTGCTACTACCACTTCGTTTCCGGGAACCATTTCTTATTTCAATGCTCATTGTTCACATTGACTAATAGAAAGACGGGCTTACTACTATTACTACTGCTACTACTGCTATTACTGCAACAACAACAACAACTAGTACTACTATTATTATTATTATTATTATTATTATTATTATTATTATTATTATTATTATTATTATTATTATTATTATTATTATTATTATTATTATTATTATTATTATTATTATTA
>NW_018108407.1:17240-24454 GCF_000183805.2 Loa loa | reverse complement strand
ATTATTATTATTATTATTATTATTATTATTATTATTATTATTATTATTATTATTATTATTATTGTTATTATTATTATTATTATTATTATTATTATTATTATTATTATTATTATTATTATTATTATTATTATTATTACTGCTACTATTAGCACTGCTGCTTCAATTCCATTATTTCCTTAGCATCATTCGTCTTTTTATTACCTTTCGAAACAAATATCTTCTAAAATTTATGGAGGAATTCAATTCTCATATAATTCTTCCATTACTTTTCTTTAAATTGAATTTTCTGTTCCATCACCTAAACATTAATAATAATTATTAATGGATCGAAAAAACTGTAGTGTCCTGTGCACTTATACATACGTCAACAATTACTTGTTAATTTAGTTCATTAGTTTAAAAATATTTTGTGACGTAACGACTTAAACTATTACAAATCAACATCACTACCTAAAATAGGTTGTAACACTTATTGTTGTCATTAATATTTCCTGCAGTATTTCGCTAATTTCTGGTGTTATTTACTCAGTTTTCCAGTGTTAACATTTTCACTGATTCTTCATCACTTCACTTTCTGCAAAGGCATTGCAGACACGACTGAATGTGTCACTTAGTTAACGATCATTACCATCATTATGCTGTTGAAGAAGCTTAATGACGACAATTGTAATATGCATATATATATGTATATATGCAATTGATTGAATTATTGCTATATCTGAAAAGTTGCAACTGAAAGAACTTCAATTCTGCAACTGTCAAACAAATGCCCGAAATTTTTCGTTTTATTGAAGATATTGATGCTATCTGTTTAATTTATACTGGAGTAAAGTTTATTGTTCTGCAAACAATTTATTTATGTGCCAAGTGAGCTAAAAGAGGAAAGTGCCATCGGTTTTTGCCACTGCTTTGTGGTGACAAGTGAAAATAGATTGAAATCTTCATTTTTGATTGTTTACTAATTGCTATCACTGTTAAAAATGAGGAAAGAAACGAAAGTACGTTACAAGGAAGCTAATTCATCTTTACAAATTCAAATTTTACTCATATTAACGATCTTTTTTGCATTCATCATTCTGCTCTTGACTTTTCTGATTTTTTCATCCAAGCAACGTTTCGAACTACAAACTACTGTGCATCAGCGTAGCTCCACAAACAATACTTCGATCATTAATTCTCAGCAATATCTCAGGCTGCCTACCACGATTTATCCATTACATTACGACCTCAAACTACAAATATATCTTCCCTATCGGGAAGGTTTAAATTTTAATGAACGGAATTTCAGCATTCATGCAGATGTAGCAATTCGTGTTATCTGTTTGCATGCAACTGATCGAATCATTTTGAATGCTAAAAGTTTGAAGTTTGACGAAAGTGATGTAGAAGTTCAAAACAGTTATAACGAATCGATGCCGTTGATCAGCATAAATCGGTATCAACATGAAGTGAATAATATCCATGTTGTTGAGATAGTACTGATGCAGGAACTTGATTCTGGACACGATTATATGATTTATATCAGATACCAGGGCATTATCAATGATGTTTGGTCTGGTGGTTTTTACAAGACTCAATACAATATCAATGGAGAAACAAGGTGTGTTATAATTCTTTTTACATTTTCCTTTCCTCCTCCTTTTTTATATCTTTTCAGATTACAAAATAATTTCGATGCTTGAATATTTAAATGATGATAACTAAACGATCATTTGTAATGGAATTACCGGATAAAATTATAAATTTTCGATATTTCTCAGGAATTTCTTTCAGCTATAATTTTTGAAGAAAAATACAGGTAGAAAATAATATTTTTCAAAATTTCGACTTTTTTGATCTTTCCAAATTCTGCAGATTTTTTTCCCTAGTTAAATAAAATATAATCAAATTTTCTTTCTTGTTGTCAGGAATGAATTGAATAGTTCAGAATTCAAATTGTCCGCTTTTCGCGTAATCCGATTTTAGCTAAGAGATTTTGCTTTGTGAAAGAAAGTTTTATCTAAAATATTTTCCTCTTTTCATACATATTCATTCGATATACTATTTTTATTTCCATTGAAATATATTTTTCATAATTTTGAAATGTATTTTGATGCATATTATCCTGCAAAAATATAGTGCATACATAATCGCTTTTTGCTAGGGTGGAAGTATCATTTCTTCTTTTTTCATCTCATGAAATTTTCCAAAAAGAAATCGAGTGCAAAATTTAAATTTCGCTTTAAAATAAACAATTCGAAAAAAGTTCTTCTTGTCAAAAAATGATCACATATTTCTGATAAATCGTTTTCATGAGCATTGCGGAAAGAGAGGAGTAAAAGAAAAATGCTTCATCAGTTTCCTATTTTCTTTATTACCACTGAAAAATGCATTTGGACTGGTTATATTTTTTCAGATGATCAATTTGTGAATTCCGGCAAGAAACAAAAAATAAGTCATCAAAAAGTGGCATCCAAGTAACCGCATTTCTATTTCAGGTTGTTGGCACTTACACAACTACAGCCAACCGATGCAAGTCGTTTATTCCCGTGTTTCGATGAGCCGGAAATGAAAGCAACATTCAAGATTAGTATAATCCATCCTATGGGTACGTCGGCTGTCTCCAATTCACCAGTCCGTCACTTTCGTCATCTCAATTCGTGAGAACCTTTTATTTTCTTGATTATGCAATTTGTTTATTCCTATTCAATGTTCAAAATATAGTAAGTAAATTTTTGTGGAGCAAAATCGAACTGAAATTTTGAAGATTTAAATTAAAATTATGAAAAAATTTAATTGGAACCTAACGATTGTTTGTTGGGCAGTAGACCGAGGGTGCCAAGTGGAAAGTAAATTATGCCTAAAAAAATTAGACCATTGTCGCATAGTATACTATTGATTAATAAGTGGTACAAAAGAGGACAACTTTCGCACATATTTCCCCTCAGTGCTGGATTTGCCGATCAAAACTTTCCATCGATGCTAGACTTGGAACACTTCCCTTCTGTTTGCACAACATTCCATTGATACCTGCGGTATTTGTCAGTTGTTACTGTGCTTAGCTGGAGTTATATGATCTTTTATCAGGATTTATTTTGTAGAAAATGGAGTAAGACAGAATTTGGAGTGACACCTACCATGTCAACCTATTTGCTAGCAATAGCTGTCAGTGATTTTGTTTTCAAGTTTCGTCATTGCGGAAAGATTGAAGTTTGCTTTTGTTTTTTTAAATACAACCGGAGGTTTCATATTCTTCTAATAACATATTAAATTAAATGAGAACGATTTCTAATAGAATGTCTGTTAAGCTAGCAAAAAGCATTTCTTTAAAAAAAGAAAGGAAAAACGAAAAATTTGTAAGATTTTCCAACACCAAGGAGAGTTATCACCAACATGGAATTTTCCTCAACATCGCTCAATTTAATTTCATTGATGAGACAATCAGATAATGTCTTTAGACATACAGTTACTTTGGAATTTTTAATCCAAGCAAAATTTTTTATTTATTTTTTTAATATTGTCTAAATTGCCATTTCTTGTTTTACCAATATTTTCATCTTACAATTACGAATTTGAATTTCCGGTTGATTATTATTTCCAATTCATTTGCAATTCAATAACTTTTTCTCTGCATACACATAATCCAATCTGTAAAAATTTATAGACTTTGAAGGATGCAACAAAAAAATTTTATTTCATCCTTCAAAACCTATAGATTCGGTCACTCGTCATTTTATTTTATCTTCTTCATTGTTATTTCTTTCTCACTGAAATTCTTTTGCCTCAAATTTAGCCGGACATGTTCGTTTGATCACAGTACATGTTACTCAATATGGCGTTTCTAGGGCATTAGTAATATCTTTTCTAAACTTAAGGCAGCTTCCACTACCAAAAACTAACCCTTGACAGTTGTCAAGAGTAAAGATCAAAATTTAAATGACGATTGAAAACAACGGCCATTACAACTTTGTCATCGAAATTGTTGTTGGCATTCTCTAAGTGTTTGATGTTTACCAAAGTTTATTGAATCATTTGCTATTTCGGGAAAAAAAAACAGTAGAAATCCATATCCTTTACATATTCATTATTAATAATATGTCGTCATTTGAAACATTTGTAAGAGTTAAAGATGAAAGATTATTTAATGACTATCAAAGTTTTTTTAAATAAAAATTTGCAAAAATTAGAAGAGATCCGCATCTTAATATGGTAAGGGTCGTTTTTCTTAATTTACGTTAAGCAAAAAAAAAAAAAAACTTAAGCAAACTTAAGAAAAACTTAAGCAATTAGTGAAGATTTAAAAATATCAATTCAAATGGCATTCATCTTTTTAACATCAGATTCGATTCAGTTTATAACGAGAGTAAATGAAACAAAAAAAGGAGCTTCCTGTTTGAATTAATTGAATTAGTCTTTGAATTAGCATTCAGAGACTGGAATACCAGAAATATATCAAAATATAAATAAGCAAAACGAAAGCTTTAATTCATTACTGTTAGAATTCATCAGTAATAAATTTAAATTTAATTTGAAATGAAATAAAAGACAATAAATTAATTTGTAGATTCGTGTTTGGTGCCAATCGGCAATGGTATATGATATCGATTATGCGCTTCGTATTACATGCCGATTGTTAATTTATTATGAAAATTTCTTCTCCATTCCATATCCACTCAAAAAACTTGGTCTGTTCAATTTTTTCAATCCGAAATTCCTATTTTAATTGACTTTTATTTTTCTTTATTTTTCCAAAATATTAATAAAAGTGGAGGATAAGGCAAAAAAAATGTCTGAACAAATAGCATTGGAGTCATTTTCGATTGAATCTAAAACATTATTACCTTTAAATTTGTTATCCATAAGCAAAAATAGTAAAATTTTCGTGCTTTTTATAATTTTCCTTTTCATTTCTCTCAATTTTCTCCTTTAATTTTTGCAATTCATATAAAATACTTGCTTGCGTTTCTTTCTTTATTAGCTTTATTTTTAGATATTTTCACAGTGCCCGAATTACGTGTTTTGGCGATGGAAAATTGGGGCTTAATTACCGTACGCCAAAAGTTGGTGCTTTATAATCAACGCCTGAATAGTTTACGTGAGAGGAGAGTTGTGACAGATGTCATTGCGCATGAGGTTGCACATATGGTAATTCTTTTCTAACACCTGATATTTATTAAGAAGTAATCAGAACTCGTGAAATACTATAGCTTAACAACACACTTTTCGGTGTCCATGTGCAATAGTTCCGAAGGTTATAGCGGTTTGGATGTCAAACGAATCCTGTTGGTTTAAATATTAAATGACAGATACTCTAGACTAATTATTATTTGGAGCAGTAATTTCAGATGTTTAACAAATTTAATGAGGAAAAGATTGCGGGCTTTAGCAGGTCTATGGGATTTTACTTCCTGTTTTTAGTGGTTTGGAAATTTGGCGACAATGCGTTGGTGGAATGATCTATGGTTGAACGAAGGTTTCGCAACGATGATGGGTCAAAAAGCAGCTGATTTTGTTGAAAATACAACATTAAGAATGGTATTTTGCATAAATCTTTTCTCGAAATTGTCACGAAAAGTTCTTTTTCTCTTAAAAAAAAGCCCCTACACGAAAATATAGCATTATATTAAAATATGATATAATACTTGTAATTCCGTATAAAATGCAATCAAAATTGATTTAGAAACAGTAGATTGGTTCCCTGAGTGGTGTCAACAATGTCAGCCGTTAAATCAAATTAAAGTAATTCTGATCGGTATAATTCTGATCAGGTATAATTCTGATCTGATCCGTTTCAATATAATTCTGATCAGGCACTATACCAAAATAAGACCAACTATTGCATTAACTGAATGACACTTATTATTATTACTCCTTTCAGGGATTATTATTACTCCTTTCAGCTCCTTTCAATGACACTTATTATTATTACTCCTTTTATTTATATGTAGTTCTATATTAATTTATAATTTGAAGCGTTCGTTTTTTACTGCATACAGAATAGAAAATTCATTTTTTTGACTAATCATAATTAGAGCCTATTTTTAATTTAAGGATTAATATTACAGACGTCCTGAAAAATTATGTCAGAGCTTATTTCCAAGTTGAATCTTATTCTTAATTAGATGACTTCAATCTCATGGCTCTTATAGAAATATTAGCTACCTTATTCTTTACCTATGGATTTTTATAAATGATTAATGAAATTCTCAAACGATAGAATGTGCAATAATTATTTGCTTGCAGTCACAATGTTTTGCGGCTGATATTACTCTAAAAGCGTTGTCAAGTGACCAACATACGACAATGACACAACCAATAAGTTTAAAGGAAAATAGTGATCGTATACATGGTCAGGATATCAAAATAATCTATAATAAGGTATTTACTATAATTCCATGCACTCATTCATTTTTATCTATAATGAGATGGCTGATCTGAATCGGATTGTTGAAAAAAAAACTACCATAATATACAATATCAATGTTAGACTACTTGGTCTTGCTATCATTATTAATTAGGAAGAATGAGAAGCAAAAATTGTGAAATCCTTAGGAATCCATATACAAAAACTAATATACATCTAAAATGTAAGTAATACTGCAATTAAATTGGTAATTTGCGTCGTACATTACTTGGGATACTTTTAATATACAAGACAGTGCACTCTTTAGCCATATGATCGGACTATATTACTTATTCTACTTCACGGATATTTCGATCACGTTTTAGGGAGCAGCAGTAATCCGTATGGTGGAATCAACAATTGGTAAAGAAGTTTTTCGACAAGGACTGAATCTCTATCTAGTAGAATTTGCTTATGCAAACGCTGAAAAGAGCGACCTTTTGAGCAGTTTTTCGAAGTACGTATATATTTTAACTATTTAATCAAAATTCGGAGGCTAATATTACAAGTTTTCTAAAGGAAAATTGACATATTGAATAAATAATCTAGCAACAAATTACAGTATGTTATACAAACAATTTAAATTTTATGGCAGTTTAAATTTTATTAGAAATTTTTAGAAATGTATTTCGAAATTGAATTTTTTGCTATGGTAATTTATAAACAAATCTAACATGTTCTTCTTGTTCCTTTTTATTTATTTATTCATTATTGTTACTATATTATTGCTGTTATTACTATTATTATTGTTATTATTATTATTATTATTATTATTATTATTATTATTATTATTATTATTATTATTATTATTATTATTATTATTATTATTATT
>NW_018108407.1:12523-16828 GCF_000183805.2 Loa loa | reverse complement strand
ATTATTATTATTATTATTATTATTACTATCATCATTATTATTATTATTATTATCATTATTATTATTATTATTATTACTATTTTATTATTATTATTATTATCATCATCATCATCGTTATTATTATTTGTATCATTATTTTCACTATTGTTAATTATTGCATAATTAATTCACCAACTATCTTCGTTGAAGAATTTTCAAGGCAATTGATCATCATCATGATCCTTTCTTTGGGACTAATTTTTCGGTCTATGATTATATTGATTCCTGGATTTACCAACGAGGATTTCCATTATTGAAGGTCTCTTACTAACTGCTCTTACTGTCTTACTAAAAAATTCGGAAGTAATAAAAGAAATAAGGGTGAATGTTTTTCTTATTACTTCCGAATTTTTTTTTGTATTATAATCAATTTGTTATTAGTGCATAGAAATAGAAATAATTTATGAATAAATAATGAAAAAAATAAGATAGCAAAAGAAAGTTCAATTTCTTTAGTGGTAGTGAAGTTTTCAACTGCTTCATATCATAGCAGTGATAAATGATTTTTTCATTAATTTTATTGCAATTATCACAGTAAGTCATAAAACATGCACATTCATTTTAGTTAGGAATGATTAAAAATTTATCATTATATATTTAATTACCATTTCTATGTGACAATTTGGTGAATAGAAAAAGTTGTCGTTTTTAAAATAGAATACCGTATTAATGTATGTTGTTAGGTTCAACAAGTTGGTGATTATATTGAAATCAGTCAACAAATATTTGATTTTGATAATAATAGTGAATTTGCTAATACGCAATGGAAAGTGCCGATATTTACACGGGGAAATGAGCAGGATGAAGTTCACTGGTTAGAAGAGGGTAAAAAATGTAAGTCTCTTCTATATTCAGTCTCGTATCTGTCATCCTGACAAAACGTAGGAGTCGTTAATATTGTCACATGCACAATACGTATGTCGTACCTTCATCTATCATTCGGATAGACCAGAAAGCATGACTGCACTAGACAGATGATTGCATTTGGATGCTATTACATCGCTCTCTTAGAAGCAATAATTAGACAAATAAAATAACAAAAAATAAATGAGTCATTTTTTGATTTGATTACTTAATAAGTTTCAGTGAAGCTATTGCATGGATCACGTACATTTGTGCTAGATCCGAACTTTCATGGTTATTATCGCATCCAATATGAACTTGAGTACTGGAAGCTTCTCATTGATCATTTACTATACAGGCATAATTATTTTTCTGTTTCAACGCGACTTAAATTGCTCGGTAGCTTATTTGTCATTTCATTCATTTCACTTAATTTAAAAAAAGTTGAATTTACCTTCCTTCATGGAATGCAATCATTCTAAATCTCTCAAAACTCCCACCTGATGATCTGACTGTAGTATACCAGACCAAAATATGCCTTTTTAGTGTTTGGAATAAAATTATTTATTTGCTTTGATTTTTAAAAAATCAAAATTTTCAGATGATGCATTTGTGTTAGCTGAAACTGGACGCATCCCGTATGCCATACCAATGAAAATGTCGCTATATCTTAGAAATGAGACAAAAGTTGTACCATTTATTACCTTTCTGACTCGATTCGAAACTATCCTATATCGTGTGCATCGTCATTCAAGTGCATCACTTTTCAATGTAAATCTTACTTTTCAAAAGAAAAAATTTTTTTACCTAATTGAGATCATAATTTTAGAGAATTGGATTTTGTTCTGTTACAACTGATTGTTGTTATTTTTGAATTGTCTGATGGATGGATGACACTCGAACTGCTGCAACCTTGGTTGTGAAATTCAAGTTGTCACTCGTCGACCACTTTCAGACCATTCTCGAAAGTTGGGATAGATGAGATGCAGCGTGTTGGAACCCTTTGATTTGGCCGTAATTATTCGAAATTGCAGAAATACATGCAGTTTCTTATGGAGCCATCGTTTGATCGAATCATTAAGGCTGAAACTGACTCAAATGTTCCACGCAATATGGAATTTGAGTAAGTATTTTACTTTATGGATAAATCATCTTCAAACATGTAACGTTACTTCATCTTTTTGTTAGATTTATGTTTTGAAGTACACGAATAATGGGCCATAAGTTAAGAACAAAAAAATGGATGGAAGAGAGTGCAATGTGGTCTCTGTTTTCCTAAATCTCTGCAGCTCTTTTTTTTATTAAGATTTATAAGAGAGCTGATATACTTAAAAATGTGTGCCAGTGGACATCAACAATGTATCCGGATATTCCGATCACGTTTAAAGGAACTTTACAAAAACTGCTCACAGGAAATACTTAGCAATCCTTGCAACAGGTAAAATGAAATTCAGAATTGTTGTTTGTTTTTTCAGCCGCAAAAAAATGAATAATTGAACTTAACGATTAACGAATGATTGAACTTTTCATTTAGCGTAATCTTTAACGAATAATTGAATTTATCATTTAGCGTAATCTCAAAGTCACGTAATTTTTCTTTGTAGATTTCATTCTTTCTTTTCAATCTCTTCCCTGTCTTTGTGAGGTACAGTTAAATTTAACTCCGAACGGAAGTCCAATCGTTGAATGCATTACTTGCTAAGAAGTAATAGCCAACACAGCATTTCACCTGATGCAAATAGAATAACATTGTGAGATAAGTCAAATTTTTTATCACGATATTTGGGAACACTGAAAATGGAAAGATAAAAGGTTGTTATCAGGGCGAAAGTATAACTAGTACTCGAATAGTTTCTTTCCTGAATTTGTTAAAGCACAGAAAAAAAATGACTTGTTAAATATTTGTGTGAGTCGGCTCACCGAATCCAATCCATTTATCTTCCTCATCAAGAATCTTTTCAATCTACTATTTAATTCTATTGTCTGATGACTTACTGATACGGAATCATAGTATGGAACAAAACAACAATAATAATATTCATCCTAACATAACAGCGAAACTTATTTAATAAAGTAATTGAATAAGTTTCTCCATGGTTAGATCACATTGAATTGCGTTTATTCATTATTTGTTTCAGCAAAAAGTTCAATAATTTGATGATATGTTTAAGCTTAGAAGCAAGCCTACGTAATATTGCCTATATGGTAGCATCCAAATATGGCAATCAAGCAGAACTGACATTTATGATCAACAAGTTTCATACAGAAGAATATCACGTTGAACGTGATAGGATTTTTTCCGCACTTGCCAGCAGCTCTAATCGTTCTTATATTGAAGTGTAAGTGAATGTCATATTTAATTTTGCTATTTAATTTATTAGTTAAAGGATAATCTGGATAGTTAAATAAAAACCTAATCAAAACAGTTAAACAAAAACTCAATTTTAAATGTTAAGTTTGATTAGAATTCAATTCTTCGATTTATTAGAAGTGAGACAGTTTTCGTTTCAAAAATAATACTTGTAGATTTGAAACTCCTTTGAGGTCTCTTCTGAATTTCTTTATTTCTTTTTGTTTTTCAGGTTGGTAAAAGAAGTATTAATCAAAAAAGAGAAAGATACTGACTTTCGACCTAAATTATACGAACTCTCAAGGTTTATCAGACACAATTGACGAGAATGTTGCATGCTTTCCATTTCTTTTTATTTGGAAAATTGTTCGATGATTAATTAATTTGGCTCAATCTTTTCCTATCCATAATTTTTGACTTATTATCGAACTAACTATCTAGAAGGGAAAGAAAAACAAAACTTTTCTTTTTAGGAAAAATTACGATAATGGTGCGGTTGAACAATATTTATTCAATAATTTTGCTGAACTTCTCAAGAGGTTAATTTTTCTTTTGCATTACTCGAAATTTAATCTTTTGTTCCACTTTGATTAACGCTTTACTTCATGCTGGCAATGATTAAAATTAAACTTTATAAGTTTTTTGCAGACACGAAAAGTATGGACCCTTCTTCATGCTTCAAATGGCAAGAGGGTATGGGACGAACGAAGACTTGCAAAAGGTTAGTGAATTATGGTTATATAAAACAAGTCAAAGAAAAAAGATCTTGGAATGCATACTTCTAATAAATATTACTGTATAATTCCTTCATTCATTTCTTTTTTTGGAAATATTTAAATGCTATAATTATGATCATCAAAATATTTCAAATTTTCGTAGCATCATTCTTGATGGCATTTTCATATTTATCATCAACTTAATGATATATCACAATTAAAGACAAATAATGCATAAAATATATCAATTGTAGGTTAAATTTCGCTAAAATAAGTTTAAAAACTTGTTATTCCCCCAATTCAACACTACAAATTAGCGGAAAAAAACTTCATTTTTTAGCTCGATATGTTCGAGAA
>NW_018108407.1:6637-12345 GCF_000183805.2 Loa loa | reverse complement strand
GTTCCACTTTGATTAACGCTTACTTCATGCTGGCAATGATTAAAATTAAACTTTATAAGTTTTTTGTCAGACACGAAAAGTATGGACCCTTCTTCATGCTTCAAATGGCAAGAGGGTATGGGACGAACGAAGACTTGCAAAAGGTTAGTGAATTATGGTTATATAAAACAAGTCAAAGAAAAAAGATCTTGGAATGCATACTTCTAATAAATATTACTGTATAATTCCTTCATTCATTTCTTTTTTTGGAAATATTTAAATGCTATAATTATGATCATCAAAATATTTCAAATTTTCGTAGCATCATTCTTGATGGCATTTTCATATTTATCATCAACTTAATGATATATCACAATTAAAGACAAATAATGCATAAAATATATCAATTGTAGGTTAAATTTCGCTAAAATAAGTTTAAAAACTTGTTATTCCCCCAATTCAACACTACAAATTAGCGGAAAAAAACTTCATTTTTTAGCTCGATATGTTCGAGAAAAAATATGCATCATTAATGAAAAAATTAAAGCCCGTCATTTCTCATATTCGAGCAGATATCAACAGGCGAATGATTTGGAATGCAAAATACGCTGATAAAATTATCGAATTTATGTCGAAATATTTACAGCCCTGAGAAATTTCTATGTACAATTAAAATTTTTTTTTCTATTTATTGACAGATTTCAACACCCTTACTAAAGAAACAAAATTAGATGATAATTAATTCTACGTTAGTATTAAGACTTATGAACAATGTGTATTGTGACATAAATCAAGACATAAAGGGCTGATATTTCTTATCATCTTAATTAGTCAACTGGATTGAATGCTTAAATTCATATCAATGTGATTTGTTAATCGGGGTTAGGAAAACAACAACCTCAAATATTATTTAGTCCTCAACAAAAGAATGAATTGAATTCTCGAAGCACTGTTCCGGATATTCAAAAATTACATATTAATTAAATGATTCGTAGGAAATAGAATTAAAATCTAACATATCTAAAAGTACTGACAGTGGTCATTTCACTATTTCATCCACTTCAATCAAATTTTGTTACAAATTAATGCAATTTTTATGTGGAAGACAAAATTTTGATGTAGTGATATTAATAAATGATAAGTTGTAGGAGAATGATATGTCGCAATCTTCTAAAATTGCAGTAATATTTATTTCTGCTTATTGGCAACTAAAAATTTCCCCTTTTATCCTTCTTTTGCATTCTTCAATTATTATTTCCTAATAATAAATTGTTAGTTGTTTATGTTTTATTTGTCAACTGTCCTACAGTTTTATTCCAGTCATTGTTTACGTTTATAAGGCGTTAGTAAAATTTTTTTCGGTATGTTTATTATAAAACTTGAGCATATTTAGTTTAATGACATGTGAATGTTTTCTGATCTGTCATTGACCAACTATTTTTCATCCTTAATCTTAAATTTTTATCATTTATTGTTTACGTACAAAATATTTTGGATTTAAAGTTTAAATTTGAAGTTTAAAGGTAGCAATTCAAAGTTAGCAATCCTAAAATAAACTGGCTAAGAGTGAAGAAAACGAGGCAAACATTTAGCATCATTATTTATCATCAACAGTTGCGATTTGACAAAATTGAAATCCTTTCACATTCTTATCACTTGAAATTTTAACATTTTTTGAGAGCATTTCTAAATAAAACAAATTGAAAGTTAAATTTTTGCTGTTTAAAAGATAAGAAACGTTATCTTTTTTTGTTGTATAATTGTGATACTTTTATTATAACTGTGCATGTTTTTTACAAACATATGCATATTGTAATTGTAAATGTGTTTGTAAACATCATTTATTTGGTACACCAGCATTTTGTGATATTTTAATTATAAATAATTCAGTTTTTCAGTGAATTTTAACATTCTTTGAGAGCATTTCTAAATAAAACAAATTGAAAGTTAAATTTTTGCTATTTAAAAGATAAGTAATTTGAGAGGTCGAATTTCGGTTCATATGTTATACTGAAATTTTAATAATAATGGTTAAAACTAATAACACAAAATTGAAAGCTATATGAATCAATGAAAAAAGATAGAAGTGTTCAGCAGCTTGAACGTATTTTTAAATCTCAGCAATTGATGTCGAATTGGCGAATTTTTTGTGATGTTCCTCAATTCTTGTGCATTAAAAAATTCCGAAATGATTCGTATTTCAAATTTTGAGAGATAACAAACCTAACATAGTTTTTATTGTGAGGTTTTTGAAACTAAAAATTTTTATCGCATATTTCCTGACAGGAAATTTGCTAATCTCAAATAATCTAACTGCAGATGTTTTGATTTCATTCAAATTTCTGAAATTGCAGCTATTATCATTATTCGTTTTAGAACGAATTTTAACTGAATATTCCTAATTAATACATGGCAGTATTGCTAGCCTGCCTAATGTGTTTGTCTTTTTTTCAGATCCGTTTTGATTTTACTGTTTAGATATGAAATGGAAGTTTTGCATACCTTTTTTTTCTAAAATAAACCATAAAACAAAAATTGCAAAAGTAATCATCCATAAAAATCCGCTCTATTCTTGTTAACTTCTATTTCTAGTAAGAAAATAAGAAAACAGAAATTTATGGTTGGTTGTTATGACAACAAGTTGAAAATGATCCATTCTTACTTTCACAGTAGCAGTTAAAATTGCAGTGTTTATTAATATAAGATAATGATTGAGTCGATTTGACAAATAAAAGTCATATAGAATTTCAATTTTGAGTTGAATTTCTAGCTGAACTTGCTTTTCAATTACTGTTTCTAAAGATGCAACATAGAGGAATATTTCGCTGTTGACCACTTTCCCGTCCACTTTATGATCATAATGCACTGCAGGAATTTCTACCAAAAAGTTTTTAACATTTTATTTTTTAATGTTTCATATATTCCGTTTTGTTGATTTCCTTATCAAGTAGTCACTGGAAGTTTTCCAGACAGTGCAAAATAATAGTAGCCGAGTTAATGAATGTGTTAAATAACATTAATCGTCTGTCTGCATATGAAAGTTTCAAACATAACTTCATTGTCGAACTTTGTATAAACCTGAAGCTGAAGTTTGAGTACTTTGCTTATTTGAAGCCTTGTACAAATAATCAAAAATATTAGATTCAAATTTGAAAATAAAAATCCGAAACTGAAAGTGGATTTATTGCAACCGTTTTCAAGGAAATGAAATGTATTTCGGCTGATATCATTTGCAAAAACTTGACAGACTTTATATTTTCCCATTATTTTTCATTTCTGATAAGTTCTGTGTTATATGTCTTTAATGAGATTGTCTTGTCGAATATCTGAGAAGCTTCCGGGTATTCCTGAATTTCCCAGACCATTTCCGAGTTTTTTACTACTTCAATTACTAGAATAATTGAATGATAAATCAAAACATACTCAATCTATGAAACACAAAATTGTAAAAAGTGCCTTTTCTAAGGCATTATGATAATATTTGATGCCTGCTTAAGTTATTTTTTTGATATTTTGTTGTAATCTCAACACTCACCTTTTTCTTTTCGTTTTATTTTTTATTTATAACGAATTTTGTACAAAATTTTTTGCCACAGAGCAATTTCCGGTGAACAGTGCGGAATTATTCGGAATTAGGACAGAAATACTTCCTATTTGTTATTCATAATGTACGTTGAATCTGAATGAAATATTTCTAGTAAAATTGGAAAAAAAAGAGCATTTGATTATGGATAAATATCAAAAATCGGACAAAACTGGCAAGGGTTCATGCGGCATCGTATAGAAGTGTCACAATAAGAAAACAGAACAGGTAGACTTTATATTTTTCGATTGCGTAAAACATTTGTTGAATCAAATTATATGATATATTGACCTGAGAAGTATTTCAGTAATTGATTCGATTAGTGTTTACATGACGAGCTGAAAAGCATTCCACTAACTGACCTGATTGTTTGTGTAATGAGCTGATAATTGTTTCAAAGTAAAGATTCCTAACTTGAGCTTGTTCGAACATCTAACATTCAATTTCTTACATGTATCTGATTTATCCTTGGATGTTCTAGGGGAACAGTCGTTTAAAAACTTAAGATCTTTTTAAATGGCGAATTTTTGAACGCCACAAACATTTGAGCCTACATAAGCAAGTTTTGAATTTTATGCATCCATTTTAAGCATATTATCCGTTTAGAATTATAATCCATCTTTCAATTTCTTATTCAATCTCTTACTTTTATTAATTAAAATTAAAATTTGACGTGTGGAACTGTCCCAGTACTATGAACTTTTTCAGTAAAAGTTATTTCCTACCGATAAACTTGCGGCACTTTTTTTTTATCGTTGCACTTAAGAAGTTCATTGAATCAGAGGATGATCTAGCAAAGAGGAGAATTGCATTGTGTGAAATCCGAATATTAAAGATCAACGTGAATTGCTGATTATACAAAAATGTTTATGGTACCAATAAAAGCAATGATCATTGAGGGAAAGTTTATTCCAGTATCATTTAATACTCTTCAAATATTAGCAGCACTTGAAATATTCAAATTTCATAACTCTGCTTGATGTTTTCGAAAAGGATCGAATGTTGCATTTGATTTCTGAATATTGCGAAAAGACCAAAGAACCATTATAAACGAAGGTTTGTTCTCTTTGCCATATGCGTATTTTTGTGGAAACGAAAATAGCACGATATGTTTCCTACTAAATTACTTAAATCTAAGGTAATTATTAAAAGATGGCGGAAAAAAAAACCCCTAGCCTGGTCGATCCGATATTGAATAACTGTATCTGATTAAGAAAACAATGAGTACATTTTGTTATCGAAGAATAACAGAAATAATAATAAACTGAACTATAAACTGTTACCATTATTCCGGCAATATAATATGGATAGAACCGATTTGATAATAATGCAATCTTTTGCGATCCGGATTTCGGAGTAAATGGTTTCAATGATAGAGTATTACTTAAATGGTTCTGATTTTTGAAGTATAAACGATATCAACATATCGTTCAAAACAAAAGATACATTATCATCTGTATAGCTGAAAAATCAAAATTTCGACGTGTTAAATTAAGATTATCGAATTCATTTTTGATTGCAGGAAAGTTTTTGCCAAGATAAAAAATATTTTATCGAGCGTATTTGTTGTTTCACAATGTTTCGATTCCGAAGCCGGATATGTGTGAAACTTTGTCTAGAAGACTAAAGACCTCTTCGATAATCACTGATTTTTTTATACTTAAGTCTAATCAACAATTATTTTGAGCATTTGAAAAAAGTTTGAAAATGCGAATTCTACATAACTTCACCTACTAACCGAAAAAGGGTAATAAATGGTTAAAGGTAATTGAGAGTTACTACGGTCTGATGAAATCATTGACCCGTAAAAAAATAGCGGAATACTTTGATATCCGCAATATCACTGGTCATTTTTCACAGATAACTTAAATTATCTCCCAATCAAACGTCAAATATCAAGTGGCAATATCCAAAATTTAGAAATGTTTGGATATAAATGCGGGAAAGCGTTGGACTTGTAACGAATTACTCCATCATGACTGTTTTAAAGGTTATTCATTTCATCATCCTATCAATCAAATCAACTATTAAAAGAGTATGTTACATATTGTCAACATTCTTCATGTATTTATCTCTGTCATGAAATAGTAAAGACTGCCAGATAATTTGTCGAGCTCACTGGTTGAGTAATCAAACTCCAATCAAA
>NW_018108407.1:0-6326 GCF_000183805.2 Loa loa | reverse complement strand
GAATGTAAATTGGTTAAATGATTTACACTATTAACATTTATTTATAGTAAGAAATTTATTTGTTAGTTTGGGGTATGGTTGGAGTCTCGCGAATCGGAATACGCGACATCATTAGCATTAATTTACAATGTGAATGAATTTATTTGAGGTTTTGTTTTCACGACAATCTCATTAGATCCAATAGATGTTTAAGAAGAGTAATTCTGAAATCATCTGAGAAAAAGTAATTCTGAAATTTGAGAAAAGGTAAGAAAAAGTAATTCTGAAATTTGAGAAAAGGTAAGAAAAAGTAATTCTGAAATTTGAGAAAAAAGTAAAAAAAAAGTATTTCCCGGTATGATTCAAATATGTTTCAATGTATATAATGAACGAAAAGAGATTATATTTAGCATTAAATTGCTAATAGTCTCAAAAGTATTTCATTCTAATTTGTTACACTGCTATTGTCTTATTTTTCAGCTTGAAGCAAACTATTTACCTTGTTTGGTAGGCAGACAATCCATTGAATGAACAATAATTAACTGATTGTGGTTTTAAGGGAAATACTCATAACAGCGGAAATGCCTTCAGTCAATATTTGCCTTCAATTTAAATATTGATCTTTCCTTTGTGCAATGCAATCATTTCATATGTTTGAACAGTTTTCATAATGCTTTCCTAAAAGAAGAAAGGAATGAATTAATTAGCAATAAAATATTGTTGTAATTAGAAATTTTTCTTTTTCAGAAAATACAAAGTATAAATCTAAGCATAAGTCAAATATTCATAATGACTACCCAATTCAAATGAAACACATCAAATAACAAATAATTTGCGATCTTTATTTCTAATCAATATTGTCGCCATAATATTTCTCTTTAATAAATGCATTTTACATTTACATGTTTGTACTTTTAACTTACTCAAGCATTACATCCATGTCCTTTGTACTACTTTTACATCATTTTCTCAGTTCATTGTTATATTGCAATAAACAAAAGCTAACATATGACATCAGCACATTTCCCTCAACATGAAGTGAATTAGTTCGTTCTACAAATTATTGATTAGTTTTAGATTGACATATCAAATTCGCATCACAATCATTTGTTTATATTTTGTTGAAAAAGGCGACAAAAAAACTTTTTTTTTTAAATCAAAAATGTATAAGTTAACAATGAGTAGAATAGCATGTTCCATCTATCCTGTATTATGCGTTTATTCGGTAAGTTGCAACTCATTCTTATTGTCGTACTTCTCTCTTGCCTGAAATTATTCTTTGACTTCACTATAATTCCACATGATGTTCATTTGAGAGCTAAATTCACCAAACAAACTCATCCGAAGCCTCAATTTTCTAAACTTACTGATAATTTATTCATTTTCTCATCATTTGTGGATACACGGAACGGCAACATGGGTTTTCCATTTTTCCGGATTATTGCAATAATGCGATTCAGGCATTACAAATACTACTGTTTGTTTAAAAGTCGGCAAACTCATGTGCAAATTTATGTAATGGCTGAAAATCATGGACGACTGTACGGGGCATGCATCTTAAATTGTCGAATTCCGGAACGAATCATAATTACAAATTCTAAAATTGCATTAACGGATGGAAATAACAAACTAGACATTGTTCCAACATATTACATTACTGCCGGTTCCGGCAATTCATCAGCAACTTACGCTTACAACTATACCATTTGTTTACCATTTCTTTACGGACATTTCTACAGCGCCAAATATGTCATTGAAATGGTCGAAATGCATAAATTATTGGGAGTGCAGCAAATTACGCTTTATACTACAAAGCGCAAATTAAACAATGTTGTTCAAAAAGTTTTGAATTATTACGAAGCAGAAAGGTTTTTCCTTTTTCCGGATTATTATTATTGAAGTTTAATTCCCTGGAAACTTCTTGAGCATGAAATATAAATTTACACTTGTCCTGATTTGTTGATTACAACAGCTTTACTTGTCTGATCTTACAGTCTATTGATCATCTTGTTGCAAATGTCTCAAAGAAGCCTAGAAATATTATTAACAGTTGATTAGTTAAGTGGAAGAGCGGTAATCAGCAATGGAATAAATCGATCACGACGTTACAAGAGATCTAGAAGATTGTATAATAATAGTTCCTCTAACATTTGTCGGAACGTCATCACACGGTTATATCTGATGTATCATTGTATTACTATCAGAAGATAAGCTATGCTTATCCACGTCTAGAAACACAAACAGTTTGTTATTTGGAGTTAAGATAGATTTAGTCAGAAGGAAGATATCGCAAAGATTTTGTTTCAGACATTATCAGGAAAGTTTAATTTCTCTTTTTTTTTTTTTTTTTTGCAGTATTTTGGATGTGATTGATTTTGAGCAGCCAATAAAAGATGTTTGGAATCATGCGCAACTTGTTGTTATCAATGATTGCTTGTATAGGTAAACATTACAGTTATTATTGATATGTGAATGGATTTCATTTCAAAAATTTAGCATTCTAAAAGGCAAACTTTGGATTATAAATAATATCTCTGAATAAATAATCAAAATTCATAGCAACGGACGGTATTCAAGATTAAATTTCTTGGTCGCAGTACTTATCAGAAGATTTTGCTTATAGAACAATGTAATCATCCAGTACGGTGTTTTTGTTTTTGACTAAAAATAAGTAAATGTTGAAATACAGATATGGAACAGTCAAACAACTCCATTTTTGTCACACACCGTAACTGTTAAATCATATTCTCATTATTCATAAAATATCTTTCAGGACGAAAGTTAATTTCAACTGTGCAAATTATTTCAGGAATATGGGACGAGCTAAGTTTGTTTCGTTCCAGGATTGGGATGAAATTATCATGCCGATGCAGAACACTGATCTCATTTCGTTTTTTCGCAATATTTTTAATGCTTCTATAGCAAGTTATCAAATATCAACAGTCTATATCAATTATGAGTCAGTTATTTTCCGTGCATCTTAATACTGGTCTTGGTTTTTGAAACAACCTTTTAAATATAATTGAATGTCGTCAAATAAGATTTAATATAATTAAAATTTAGATTATATTTTGTGACTTGTAAGAATATACACTGAATTTTAAGATTTTACAATTATAGTCCCAACTATCCATCCTTTGCCAACAGTGTAGAGGCCAAAAGTAAACGATTGGATACGAAATGTGTTTTGCAGCCCGAAATGGTCTTTGAACAGGTTAGTCATGCAAACAGCGGGTAATTTTATTGACAAATCAGAAGTATCGTTTACAAATCTTTTCAGCGTGGGTGTTTGTAATTTTTAAAGGAACCGATCAATAATTCATTCTTAAACAACAATCAGTCCATAACATATTTGAAAAACATGAAACATCTATAATCTACAAGCACTTATAATCGTTATTTAAGCTGTTTACATTGATTCATTTATGATTTGAAATTCATTTGTATAAGGAATATGTTCACATACAAATTTTGTTTATCAGACTATTAATTGTTAAACGTAAATTTATAGAGCTATGGAATAGAAGTATGAATTCATTATGACAAGAAACTCTGCCAATCGCTTTTGCCCACATTGAAAATGCCTTTACCATAAAATATGAAAGGATTTCAACAGACGCAAAAGCAAAAAAGACTTAGAATTTCATTTTTGGCAAAAGGTGCGGAATCGAACCCTCAATGTAAAACAGCCCCCGCCGTGTCACAATCCAATAAACATACCAACCGGCCAGCAAGCAGAATTGACAGTTTCCCTAATCGATTGGTTAGATGGAAAGAAATTAAATTTGGCTATTCAGTGTTCAAGTTTCGGCTTGATTCCCTTCAATATTCGGATAATCATGTTATTAAAATCATTGATTACTTGTTATAATTGTTAAAGTAACCTTTCAAAACAGTTTGGGATAGTTTGTTCCCGAGCAAAAATTAACCTAGAAACGATAAAGAGCAAGGACATTGGAACCAAATGTGAATAAATATTCCGAATTTATGTAATCAAGAAATTTTCAAGATAAAAGTTAGTTCGGTTGGACCAAAGTCGGGAACCGGAAATTCAAGAAATTTTCAAATAACTACTCCACTAAACAAAATGAGTTTTGCTACCTTAAGAGGCATTAGCATAGGTATTTCATAAGATTATTGTTTCTAATTCTATTCTGCATTCAATTTCAAATTTGCAGGGTATCCATCATACCAGTCGAGTAATTCAGGACCATTATCTGGCTCTAAAACTGCCAAGTAATAAAGCGGTGTTGCATCGTTACGCGAAATATACGTATACTCAAACGTTTCCGATCAATACGATACCCTTACGTTACACCAAGACCTTGTCCCGGAACTGTGATATGGTGTCGAAGAAAATCTATGTATAGCGATTTTGATCAAATAAGTTCAATACAAATGATATCTCTTGGATAAATAACTTTGCTTAAGACTGTCAGTTTCGGATATGTTTACGTTTCGTTATAATCCAATTAACCAAACGAAGTTGAAGGCATAATTTTCTGGAAGTAATAGTTCTAATTTTGTATAATTAATTCGATTTATGCATTTCTTCATGGAATAAATAGGAAGGATAAAATTAAACAGATAAGCATTTCACTACTTGTCAGTATCACTATTAAGAACACTAATCTTGTAAGAACTTTAGGAATGGTTACTCGGATTAAAAGAGTTAACATTCTATTTGTGAGATTGCACCTGATTTATTAGAGCATTTTTCGCTTCCGTATCATTCATTATGCTTACAATCACTGAATAAACCAATGGAGATATCTTTTTAAATGCTTAATTTCAAGCATGAGATTTCAAAGTTTCATGTTCATCTCGTATCACTTGTCAACTGCACTTATTGGTTGCACGAACTTTAACGCTTTTCGAAAAAGGATTCTTCCCTCTTGGCGGGACTGGTGACATCGGGGGACGGGTAGTGCGGGTTGATGTACTTGCTGGCTAGTTAGGTATAGCATAGACTCGCCTAATGACATTCTAAACTTCTTAGTTACGCGTAACACCTTAAGCACGTTTATGGAAATTTGTTAAATTTTTTCGGCACTTTTGTGCACTGCTGAAATGCGTCACAATAGGTACTTTCTCACTTTAGAGTCATTTGTTATGATGTCACAATTGTTCGAAGTTAGGTTAAATTCATTCTTTCTAATTTCAATTGTTTTGCCTAATTAAATTTATTTCCATACAATCATTTGCTTGGTTACTTTTTTTGTATAAATCTGAATATTTCTCCATAATTATTTTTACGTAGTTGTTCGTTTAGTGTTGTACTTGTCGCAGTATCCATTGATTCTAAGCAAGTTCATCCTTTCCATCTTATCCCACCTATTTCGTGCTGAAACGTGATTGCGTATGTAATTCACTCTTAAATTTAGCCATTAAGCTGACTAAACTCACCAAAATCATCTGTCTTAAACACTTGAATTATTTTCAATTGGTTCGCTCACTTGGATTAACTACTATAGGAAAATATCCTGATTTGTTGATATTTTTCGGATTATTACATCGCTCATAGCTTTGTGACTAGCTGTTTGTTATTAGTCAGAATATGACAAACTATGTTACAATGTCAACTAAATATGTGTTTGAGTCAAATTTTAAGAGAATTCATATGTATGACTGGGAGAATAGAGTCACAGGAACAACAAATAAAATAAATAACATGACTAGAAATGCTTATTATGAACGGCTCCCAAACATGCCAGAAATAGTGGTGTAAGAAATTTTTGCTATGAATCTGACCTATGTCAGTCTCATTTATTCTTTTAACCTCACACATTCTTCGTTTTTTAGTTACAATATGTAGGAAATTTCACTTACTTATTTTGAATTAATATCTATCTGCATGCCTTATTCTGTTTACAGAAGGAGTTTTTGTTTTAGCAGTTCTCTTCTTCCCTTCCCTATCGGTATTTACTGCCTTATCTATGATAAATCATTTCGAACGAAGCATAACGTTGTTTCGATGTTTGATTATCATCTGAGGAAATTAGGAAACTTTCAGAGCATCTGCTGACTTCATTGCGGAAAAATGGCTGAAGAAGGTTACGAAGAGCGGCTTATTAATGAAGAATACAAAATATGGAAGAAAAATACACCCTTTCTCTATGATATGGTACAATTTTTGAGTTCCTTTTCACAACAATTTTTTTCCCAGAAATTTAGTAAAATTACTATACACTCTTTAAAACATGAGGAAAATTAGACAATAAATTCTGGAATCTTTCAAAGGTGATGACACATGCGCTTGAATGGCCAAGCTTAACCGTACAATGGCTGCCCGATGTACAGAGGTATAATTTTTAATGGTACTTTTTTTCGTTGTGTGAGGTTGAAAA
>NW_018108406.1:101165-107870 GCF_000183805.2 Loa loa | reverse complement strand
TAATAATAATAATAATAATAATAATAATAATAATAATAATAATAATAATAATAATAATAATAATAATAATAATAATAATAATAATAATAATAATAATAATAATAATAATAATAATAATAATAATAATAATAATAATAATAATAATAATAATAATAATAATAATAAGCGAACAACAATAACTATACAAGCGCCTTTCATGAAAAATAATACTATCCAAACTGGAAGGAATAAATGCATTACGATTATTTCGCATATGATCGCCAGATTCAACCATCAAATTTCGATTTTAAACCTTTCAACATTGTCGGTTTATGAAAATAGGAAGCGCTTTTAATATGCAAAATTAATGGAATGGGAAACATTGAGGAAGATAAGGTGAATAAACAGAAAATGATTGAATAAAAGAAAGGAAAGCTGAAGAAAGCGAAATAAAATTTTCAAATTTTTGTTTATTTTTCCTAATTTTACTTTTTAATTTAAGAGGGACATAAATAGAGTCATGCTGTCTCATTTCAAATAATTCTCTTTAACTTTTTTCTTAAATGAAATGTTCATCTAATTGGCAGAGCATGCTTCCGCCGAAACTTCCAGACTCTTAGTTAACCGAATTTGTGGAGAGTGACGGAAATTCTGACAAAATATGTATTACAGAAACATGTTCTGCCTAGAAGGATGTTTCAGTTCAGGAAAAAGGAACTGTCTTAATTAAGCATTGCATACCTGCTAAAGGCTCACTAAGAAAAATTTCCCCAACTTCTTTCGTAATATGGAGTTGATAATTAAGTTGACAGCAGAAAATGAGGAATATGTGAAAGACACAGCCAAGGTGTCTAGCAATGTCCGGACAAAAACTGACAACTAATAAGTAGTTGATGTGAATGGCAATGAACTGTCATCATTGTCACACAACTGTCACACAATTCAACCTTATTACCCTCAATGATCGAAATAAATGAGAGCCAATTTTATTCAGTTCGAAATTATTGTAAGAATATTATTATTTCTATCGTTTTGCATGGATATTTTTTTTCGGATTATGTTGTAGTTATAATTTAAAAAAAAAATCTTATTGTAAGAATTCGAACTTCTTGAACTAATTTTATCGTCCAATCCTTTTTTTCGAAGGACGCTTCAAATAATGAAACGTTAAATAGAAAAAAGGCAAAAAAGTACTTTTGGAGCGTACTTTACGCATTATACTTCAATGTGTCTGAATATCATCTTTTGTTAAAAGCTACCATAAAGTTCTCATACGAAGTTTTCATCCTCAAAAAAAAAGTTAGATCCATGAAAGTGAAGGTCTTTTATGAACTATTATCATCCACGGTGACCACAATTTACTATTTTCTTCCAGTCAGTGTTGAAATTTCTATGGAATTTAAAAAACATTCGCTATGATATATACTACTGCCAAAAATATTATTCATATTCAATGGAGCGTTCTTTAAATGTTTTTTATAAAATGTTGAAAAGATTCCATCGGAAAGGTCTCTTGAAACTTAAAACTGGTCAGAAAATGGTTGAAAGAATTCTTAGCAAGAAGCGATTATCAACACCACAAATTGCTTGAGTGATACACAGTGAATGAAATGATATGGCAGCATCTTTTAGTCTTAGCCTGAAACTCAAACTCTTTTTAAACAAAAAAGCATCAAGTCACAGATTAACATTGAACAATGGAAAAGGGCACTCTGCGTTGAATTCCAATTATTTGTTCCAAAGATAGTTACTTACTTGATTGTGAGAATGGTCTCAGTCAAACACTGAGGGAACACGACATGGGTTAGGATGGGAACCATAGATAGTATCATGGGGGCTCTCACACCATTTATTTCAGTGGAGTGTTGGATTGAAAAGAATGCTCTGCAAACGGTCAATATACTTTTCGACTCGGAATGAGAGAACAGAAGAGAAAAAAAGCAAAGTATATAACATGCTTAACATTTCATAGCTTGCTTCTAGACAAAATTTCAATGTTTTGAATACCATCAAGTATAGTTAAAAAATTATGCTAGTATCAACAAAAGAAAAGACCTTCAAATTGGATGCAGTATTTTAAATCGATTGATTTCTAAATTTGAAAATACTTTCCGCAGAAAATGTTGGTGGTAATGCAATGGTCTATAAATGATGTTTTGAATGTTCAACAATGCTTGGCGATCCTAGAACCAGTGACGAGTACATACGGTTACCGTGCAAGTTTGTGCATGAAATTATTTCAAAATATACGTTTTCAATAGATGAGAAGTGAAGAGTGAGGGGAAGGGATGAGTGACCTAGTTTGGTACTTCGATGGCCATTCCAAACTGCACGACCATCAGCAGCAATCATTTCTGGTCATCGGCACTAAAAGTTTTTGATTGAGCATCGAGAGAGAAAGGAAATGGCAGGAGGACACCACCCGCTTTTTAATTTGCCCATAGATGACAAATAATTCCGGAAGACAAGATAGACGACGAATCCAAATAGATGGTGCAAATGTTCGAAATTTTATTCGATAATACAATGATCATTTCTAGCGGTTAATTAATAAACGGATATTTGGTAAAAACAAACAAAGAACGTGAAAATTTTTTAAATCGAGAAAAAGATGTGTGCTGGAAAATGATGAATTAAGTGAGAACTGGCAGCAATGATGATTAGCAGGCAACGCGTGAAACTTTAGAACAGGTTTTCGTTTCGTTTTGAAAATAAGCAGTATCTGGCCTTCAAACAAATTTACCATAAAATTACTATTATCACTTGGCGCAATTGACAAACGATAAATTCTTCTTCTTATCAGATACAGCCTTTATTTCTGCAAAAATGACGTGAAATGTAAGCGAGCTGACAACAGAAGAAACGTAAAGAATCGCATCATGTTCAAACCAGACCTTTCATACACAATCTTTGGACGGTATTTAAAATTGCTATCTTCAAATGATTACCGACATTTCTGTAGAAAAGATGATATCAGCAAAAAGTCACGTGAAGATGCAACAACTTTTCAAAATGAGATGCCCTATAAGGTGAATTCTCCTATTAGGAAAACTTCCTACAACCTTCAAAAGGTTAAAAGTTGATCATCCTCTCTCTACCTGATTGACAATGCTTCATAATTTCCTCTTTTGTTATTAAATATTTTCCGGTATAGGAGACTTCAGCACCACTTTTTACCATATAATATATACTTTTTTGCCACATGGACATTTTTAAAACAGTAAATTCGAAAAAAAAGAAAAAGACAAAATGACAAAAAAAAGACAATTCTTTTTGAATTCGTTAATAAATGAAAGGTAATTGTCTGATTACTCGTCTGATCAGTGAATCCTCATGCAAATTTCCACCAATCCCAGGGGCGCTAAAGAAGATGACGATAAAAGCTCAAATAGTGAATAAAAGAAGAAAAGGCGAAAGTTTAAGGAACGAGCGGTAACTAACCAGTTCTTCCCTCAATTGCATGATCCCGACGACAGCTTATAAAACTTTGGCTAGTGCATTTCACTGAAGACATATCTGACAACTATTGTCATCTCTCTCTCTCTTCATCTCTCACTTTTTCTTTTTTCACTCACCATTTGAGCTTTCGCTTATTTTTCAGATTGTTGTGATTACTGCTGCAGTATTTGGTGATCAATGGAAAGCTGTCATTTATGAATCACACATTTTCATGCATCTCTCACAGTGCCATCTTTCTACGTTTTCTGCAAATGGCCCATCGTAGGTGATATGACCCGATGGCATATAAATGTGCGATCACGCAACGAACGTTTTATTTGCAGTACTGCCATGCTAATTGCTTACGTAGCCTTTGCTGTATACTAGACACGCTAACATCATTCGATATATCGCAACAGTGGAAGTTGTAAACAAAAACGCTGATTGGAAGATAAGGAAGAGTGGAATTGATCTTTGAACTGAGGATAGAGTTACCGAGTGTCAACTGTCTCTACTCATCATTCTCTATCGCTATTTTTTCACTTCGTAGTTTAGCCCACTTATTCATTTTGCAACCCTGCAGAAAATTTCAATTCATTTAAATTATTGGCTGTGTGCACCTCACTGTTAGTGTTTTGTTTTTTTTTTTTTGTCATTGGAAAAAGTGGTAAATAGCGTTGTATTTCGGATTGACCTATGCTATCCTCATTAACATATGTCCTGATACTCTTATATGCTATACCCTTTCAGCATAATAAATTTGTATTGCCCAACTAACATTAATATGTTCAGAAATTGAAGAGTTTCTCTGGAATTGCTTTATTCGTATTTTGTGGTTGACCGATCAAAGGCGCTCGTTGAGTATTTGTTATCTTGCAAGTGAACGGACGTAATCCTCCTCTTTGAGTTTCATCGTAGCTGCAATATGGGACCGAGAACACCAATCAAAGTGACACTTGTTGGCTCAGGCAACTGGTTCCGTTTTTTTTCTTTTTTTTTTGAAGATGTTTATTGTCGATGGTCTTGTCTTCTTCTTTGAAAGATTTCGGTTTAGTACAGCGTTTGAAATCAAAATAATATGACTGCTCTTTCAGGATTTCACCTTCATCGCTCAAAGTATTGGAAATGATTTGAACTAATTTCCATTTCTCTTGCTTCAGGGGTTCAGCGATTTCTCTGATCGTTGGAAAAAATGTGCAGAAATACAAGGATGTGTTTGATCACCAAGTACGCATGTGGGTCTATGAAGAGATAATCAATGGGAGGAAACTTACCGAAGTTATCAACACGGAACATGAGAATATCAAATATCTGCCAGGCAAAAAGCTCCCACCGAATGTGGTTTGTCATTTTGATTCCTGTGTTTTTTTTTCTTTTTTACTCGTATGATAGATATCTTCTTCCCACATGTAAACAGAGCGTACTATACAGAAATAATACTCTCACGGCCCATACAGAAATAATACTATCATCATTTCTGCAGTGAAATTTGGTTGATAAATAACAGTGATTTATGATTTGTCAATGTTCAGAATTATTCACAACCAAGTGGTTGAAGGGACATCGATTCGTATCTGTTTTTTCGGATTCCTATAATTTAAATGTCAGCAAATACCATCGTAAAAGCTTTCGTTGTGGAATCGCTCTTTCGTTAAACTTTTTTTGAAACTTACATGACATACAAGAAGCAATCAATCAAACTAATTTGCAGGTGGCTATACCAGACCTACTGACAGCTTGCAAAGATGGTGATATACTTATATTTGTAATTCCTCATCAGTTTGTGGACAATGTTTGCACACAACTGAAAGGTCATCTAAAAGAAGACGCGCTTGTAGTTTCACTTATAAAGGTTGTTAGATTCTTAGGCAAAGTTTCGTTTTGCTAAAACTTACTTGAATCCATTACTTATCAGAGATATTGATAAGGACTTCGGTTGGACTGGTTTGGAAATTAACGTATATTTCAACGCTCTTAATTTGCAGCACGATTAAAACCAATAGCGGAAGATGTATTTCAGGGTTTCATGGTTCAGAAGAAGAAGGGTGGAATTCGTCTGGTTACTGAAGAAATCCGTGATTTATTGGGTGTTGATACAGCTGTTCTGATGGGTGCAAATTTGGCTCCCGAAGTGGCAAATGAAGATTTTTGTGAGGCCACTATTGGTGAGTGTAGATTTGAACCCTTTGGAGTACTGTTTGAAATTTTTTTTAGTATAAGTTTAACTTGCAATATTAGATGAACTGATGATATGTTCTGTTCATAACGTGTTCTTCAACTATCCTACGAATGGTGTACACTTCCACTGCTTTTTATATTGAGATTAATTAAGTTGTTTAATTATTACTGTCCATTTGGTTTGTCAAATTAATATCCGATTAATAATTATAGGTTGTAAAGATCAAAAGGATAGATGGTCGATACTAAAAAAGTTGTTTGATACTGATAATTTCAAGATTGCTCTGACAGAAGATGCAAACACCGTCGAATTATGTGGTGGCCTCAAAGTTAGCAATTCTTGTTTTCTGCTCATAACAAGAGTAAAAAATGTCAGAGCTTGGAACTATACTACAGTATACTTTTTTGTTTGTTGCAGAATATCGTGGCATGTGCTGCAGGCTTTGCTGATGGTCTTGGTTATGGAAGTAATACAAAATCAGCAATTATCCGTTTGGGACTTATGGAAATTACCATTGTAATCATTTTATTAAGCTTAAGCACTGGAGTTTCCATCACTGGTAACAACTTGAGCATCAAATTTTCATGTGGAAATTTTGTCTCAAATGAATGGTGCACAAAACTTTTTCTTAGACAAATTCGGAAACCGGTAACCTTTATGCATTGCAGTTTGTCGAACTGTTTTATCATGGCTCGAACATTCGGACATTTTTTGAAAGTTGTGGTGTGGCTGATCTCATAGCAACGTGTAGTGCCGGCAGGAACCGTAAAATATGCGAAGCATTCGTTAAAACGGGAAAAGTGAGTCAATTGGAAGTACTAGATCCATTCTAATCATTTGTATTTTGCTATCTGTTCTCTGATTTATTTCGTTCTGCTGCAGTTTGTTTGATGAAGAATGGTATATTTCGATAAGTGGCATTTTAGTGCCTTATGGTTTACATTTCAAAGCATTAAAAGAAGATAATGAATGAATGAATGAATGAATAAATAAATAAATAAATAAATAAATAAATAAATATATATATATATATATATATATATATATATATATATATATATATATATATATATATATATATAATATATATATATATATATATATATATA
>NW_018108406.1:91256-100862 GCF_000183805.2 Loa loa | reverse complement strand
AATAAATAAATAAATAAATAAATAAATAAATAAATAATAATATATATATATATATATATATATATATATATATATATATATCGAAGAGACTTATTTCTACTTTTATATTTGCCTTTTTAGTCAATCAAAGAATTAGAACAAGAGATGTTGAATGGACAAAGTGCTCAGGGTCCTTTGACAGCAGAAGAAGTTTATCTTATGTTGAAGAAGCACAACATGGTTTCAAGGTAATGATTCCTTAATAGGTTAACACTAGTAAAGTACAGTTCGGTTTACAGAGATACTTGCATGAATTTCTGTAACTACAAGAGTCACCGCTTTTTTGTCATTAGAAAGAGTTTAAAACTGATACATAAAGAAAAGTAGAAAAGTCCTTCCTGACTAAAAATTCAAGGCAATTCTAGTATATTGTCGGGAAAGTTCTTGGAGAATTCTCTCAGCTGCACTGTCAGGAAATGAAATCGTTCTAAAGTGAGTTAGATAACTTAACTCTTAAGGATATGGAACTTGTGGGAATCCTCAATTATTGCTAATATTTATTTGAAATTTCCATGAATGTTTTGTGTTTACGTTTGTTTCTTTTCAGATTTCCACTGTTCTCAGCTGTGCACCAAATATGCCAGGGGCAGATTTCCCCAGATCATTTGGTAGCTCACCTTCGTGAATCCCAAGGCTCGAATTGAGAAACCAGCGGATTTTTGAAACATTTTGTTTGTTGTCTCTGTGGTTGGAGAAAAAATTAAGCTCAGTGAATCTAGTTTTTTTTTATCTTGGACCTCCATATTTTACTGATGCGGTTACCATCACTTACACCCACTATTTGTATACTTTCCAGAAATTATTTAACAGTTTTATTAATCTCTTCAGTAGCTCCGTCCTTTGGCTTCATAGGAATCTATCCATTTTTACTGGAGTTTCAAGAACAAAAGACATCTTTTTAAGGTTGCGCTTTTTTCAGAAACCGCTTCTTCTCACAAGAAATAGTTAAATCAATGGTTAGAAAAGTTTTATCACTTCATTAATCCTATTTTTTCTCTTATGACATCCTTGTGCATACCTCTTATAAAGTCTCCAGGTTCGGTTTTTCGACCTCCCGGAATAGTAACATCCAAAACTATGTAACATTTCTCTGTCCTATGTAAAGTGAAACCATTGATAATTTTTATGAAAAAGTGGTATGACCATGGAGAGACACGTCAAGAGGTTTTGCGTTAATTTGTAATTCCAACATTTTTTTAAACCGTTTACTGCGTTTCTTTTTTAAAGAAACTGAGGAATCGAATACTCTAGCCGCTTTATTACTAGTAATAACAACTTTGAATTTGGATGTTGGTGAAAAGCTTTCATTTTTGTATAAAAAAGTAAGAGCTGGTTGCAACACAGTTGAAAAGATTTTGCAAATATCAGAGCAGTTTTCTGGATAATTATTGCAATGCCTCTTTCTTGCATCAGGTTACTAGCTTGTCTTTTTATCTATCTTATTGATAATGGAATGCATGAATTAGTTTTGAGCTGTGTAACTAGTGATGAACCATATGACAATGCTTTTTGGCTAAAAATTTGAATGCTTTATGAACTTATTGTTTGGTTAAATGCAAATAAGTTATTTCGCCATTTCATTTCAAATTTTATGACATTTGCAGTAATTAAAAACCATCATGAAAAGACCAAATACTGGAATAAATTTAAAATCATAAATTATTAACAAGGATTTCTCCTTGTTAATAATTAGGTAGGGATACCACGTGACAAGACATTTCTTGCTTTTCAAAACTCATCTGTTCAGTACGACTTATCCTTATTAGGTAAAGAAAATATTTCATACAGTGTTGACATCAACTGGATGAATTGCATTGCGCAGAAGTTTTGTATTACTTCCAGGTGAAATCATCTTAGAAAATCATTACTTTGGCTGTTTCAAATTCAGCGATGTTCCTTTCATACCCGAAACTTGGTAGTATTCGTTGTTCGGAGAGGTTGGAGAAGAACTGAAACATAATCTATTGCAGAAAATAATGGCAGAAGTTCGGGAAAAGCAAAGTTTAAACTCATCTTACTTAAGTGTATGAAGAGCGCAAATATCTTAATTATTGCCGTATCAAGAAGTCAGTAATATGCTTGGCGATGCAATAAGTCAGGATGGCTTGAGTTAGACCGGATTCTAACGGTCCTAAATGAGATGTACTAAAGTAAATTAGATTTACTGTTGGAACATTGATGAAGGGATGGTACCATCGATATAAGTATACGTTGTATGCATAAAGTAATCTTTACTGTATTTTCAGAAGGTAAGTGAAGCGTGGTGAAGTGTTGAATGGTGGGGAAATCGAACAATGCTCCCGGCACATACTCATATCAGATTACAAATTGCAGTTTAATTTAGCATGAGCATATATCGGAAGCGTTGTTTGTTAAATAAGGGAAGAAGCGAGATCTCAAATCTATGGTGACTACTAAATTTGAATTTTCATCAATTGTTACGATCAAAAGTTTTCATTCAATTGGATTGAGGATTATGATGAATTCATGTTTCATTTGCAATCTTTTCGGCTTATTTACAAATTAAATTCATCTCACTTATCTATTCTTTATATGCATGTCTTATTCCAAATCTACTACTACCTTCGTCAACTGTCTTGTCTTACTTTCACTTCCGGAAAATGCACACCAACATATGCCATTCCTACTATTACTGTCATTTTATTCCCCTTCAGCATTAGCAGTGATGGGCAATTTTAACAACATTTAATTTTTATCTAATGATTTGGAAAACTTAAGTTGGACTTTCTTTCTTATTCATTCGTACTGTCGTCTTTTGCTTACAATATTAGTGTTAGTCGGGTTGTGCCATATCTTAGCCCACATTCTTTATTTTATCAAGATGATGCTCTATTTTCAGGAGATGAATGTTTTGAAAGACCGTACAAGAGGACTCCATTTTAACTTTTTATAGTTTTGCACAATATTTATTATAGTTTACTATGCTAGGAAGTGATTACTTATTGTAAGCGAAAAAATTGTTCTGTTAGTGGTAATTGTGAATTGTGCTTATAGCACTGTGATCGTAGTTTTAAATGATAGTATTGTTTTCTTTTTCTTTTGCAATGGCCACGAGAAAACAGAATATAATTGATGAACCGGTCGGTTCATTGATATATATTCGTTTGTGAAGACTAACAAATATTTCTCTTCCACTACTGCTCACACAATGAAATGTGGAAAAGTTAAAATGATGGTAAGACACAAGTGAGCTCCGCTCACATGTCGTATGCCTAACGGCTACTGATTTATGGTTCTTACTATGTCAGATAGGTACATTCATTACTAATTATGGCTCCTACTCATCTTTCATCTCTTTCTTTCTCCACAATCTCTTCTTTTACCTTCCAGTTTTTTACTATAAGTACTTCTAAAGTTATTGCTATTACTTCTAGAAAATGTTATTGTATGCAGTAAATTATTCTTTTTTAAACTTCTTAAACGGGTTATACTTTAATGGTTTATATTGTTATCACTAGCTCTGTTGATACTGATTCAATTTTGCTCTCTCATCAAGTCCTGGATACTTTGTCGCTCCATACAAATTGCGGCTTTTAAATATTACAAGTATGATTGAAATATGTCCCGAAAATTACACTAAGTTTTTTTTTGTCGCATAAACCTAGTTGTAACAAATCACTTCCAATTCTTTCAAGGAAACAGTTATAAAATAAATTCCGAAAAAATATAAAAATTACCATTACCCAAATCGTAACGACCCTTAAATAATTTCAGTGCTAGATCAAATAAATATTTAAAAAGCAAATTCAGACTCACGAATTGATTGCATGGATTAAATTAAAATTACTATAATGATATTGTCATCGCTACTAATTGCTTCTATCAGAAGACTGATTTCATATATCATTGAATCGAGGCTGCTATTTAATTCTAAAGAAACTGACAAACTTTGGATATTCAGTCATTCTCTCCTACGTTAGAATATCAGTATTATTTGATTCATTCATATGAGACCAACATTTTAGAAATTGGTGAAAAATCAATCTTGCGTATCAATGAATTTCATTTTTGTTAAATTATTCAACTGGATATGAACGGGCGAATTGTACGTTTTATCAGTGTATGTCAACTCAAATCCTTTAATACTAATGTTTTGGTAAGCTTTTCAAACTGTCAAAACTCAAAAAGCGATAGATGTCAAATTTATGTCTTCCATGACGAAATCTATTTCAAAAGATTCGCGAAAATTATTTGAAGAAAGCAAGAAGTCTCATGAAAGAATAACAGGAACTTATTAAGGAGGTATCTACAGAATATTTTTATTCAAATCCGCTTGTTTTATGCAATCTGATTGTACCACCATAAATCGTTTCCAGTATAACAGTAAACATGTAAAACACTTCCAAAGAGTATCGTAGTTTGACTTTTTTGATTAATTTTTTTTTTAATTTTTCTTGGAAAATTATTATAGGTGACCAAGTTGTTGGCCCACTACTGATAGTAGTTTTAATAACAATGAGAACTTTTCTATGACTTAATTGTGTTTGTCGCATACGATAAGAAGTAGTTTTAAAAGTGACCACCACTGCTATCTGTGTCTTTTATGACCTCGACGAAAATAGCTGGATCCAATACCGTTTTATCGTTGTATAGATAATACATCTTTCGATATAAGAAACATATTAAATTCTTCAAGACTTAATTATACATGAAGAAATAGCTCAGCTTTTCTTTCAGAAATGCGACAATACACGTCTAAGATATATATATATATATATATATATATTTCACTTAGAAATTTCTAATTTTCGAGACACTTGAATTCCTTTTGCTGAAACTTTAACGATGAGCTAAAAAAATATGATTGGACATTGCAGGATACAAAAGGTATCGATGAGTTACCAAACTTTCTTTTCGAGGTTTTTTTTCTATAAGGGAGCTGTTCTCGAAGTTAATCAAGTAATAATTTGTACTGTTTTACCATATGGGATGTTGTAAAAATTGCCAGAATTTGGATATTATTTTTATTGATTTATAAATTCAATTGCGAATCGAATGGCGCAGTATTTTGTTCTAAAAATTCTAAGGGGAGACAGACGCAGACTGCTATCAGTTCCGTACATTGGTATAATAATAATTTGTTATTACCAGCAAATGCTCTTGGACTATGTAACCGATTGGTCAATTATCTCGATTTACATGGTTGGATGAATGATTTACCTAGCTTTACCTAGATAGGGTTCATAGTACTAATTATCGTCATTCTGTCATAATCGAGGGGAAGGACATTGTCTTGACTAATTCTGCCGATACGGGGAGAGGGAAGAAGGATGGGATGCATGGAAGGGTTTACAAGAGGCTCAAATAGAGCTCAGGGTAGAAATTGTAGTTGGAAACTTCTCCGACAAGATGTACAAAGAGGGCAGGGTTGCAGAAGAGAAAGACGGTGCGCAAAGGGTATTATGGACAAGAGTTTTGTATAATTCAGTGTACAAACAAAGGTCACCGGCAAGCACAGCATCACAGCCATCATCATCACTATCACCACTGGCACCTGTGATACCAGTAGCAATACCAAAGATACATCGTGCTGCAGTTCCTGTCATTCTAACTATGTTCCTGTACCCAAGGTGTTACTATGAGTATTTCAATTCTGTTGACCCAAGATCGGAAGTGTCTTCTACCATTCTTGAAGATCTTATCTATTATCCATGTTACCGGATATTATCCAGTTTTTAAATAAGATTGGTATCATTGTTATGTATCCATAATGAAGAACTTTGTCTAGCAAACCAGTCCTCACCAAAGTGTCATTCTGAAAATTCCTCTTTTGGTATTCGATTTTACTGCTCATATACTTACAATAATAACTATCTCCTTGTCGCAAAGAATTCTTCGCATCTGTAGGTGAAAACATCGTCTATTCAAGATTTTGTCATAGCTACACAAATCCCAAGTTGCAAAAATTTTTACTTGCATATAATTATGCCTACTGATTGCTTCATCCGGAATTCCTTCGTAATCTTTAAACTCTGCATGATGCATGATATCTGAGAATTCCGGATCCATTGTATTGCACTATCGACGATTCTTGTGACCAGAAGTAACACTTATCACATTATTTTAAAGAGTAAATCAAACTCCATTGTTTTAGAAATTAAACTTTTTTGCTGAGGTTTATACCCAAAATTACCAGTCTCTGGATTAAGCCTGATGGATGTATTGTATGGCAGTTACATATCACTTGAGAGCTGTTTGAAATTAGTTTAATATTAATGACCGTAACATCTAATCTTGCTGCGCTTCAGCATCATTCAAAGCCTTATACGCTTTATATAGGCTTCCTGTAGTCTGCAGGGAATGAATCACATGGCACTCCCAATTCCAGTACTGCTGCTGGGCTTTTAAACTTTTTATTTAAACAAAGTTCCAATTTTCGATGCTTAAACTTGTTTATCTGATTGTCCGATTATGCCGGCTTCTTTCAGAAATACCTTCATAATGTAAAGCATATGCCGCCTGACAAGGAATGACAGGTGTAACACTATTTCAGTCCACCATGATATATTTACGTTAGCAACGTTAAGAGTACTCGAAGAAATGGGGCTTATGTAATTATCATGTGCTTATGAAGCCTAATAGAAATTTGAAAGAAAAATTGGTACCAAAGGTACTGACATGGCAAAGGTATCACTGATTGCGTCCAACTCACTCTTTCCTCTTTGTTATGCTTTTAGAATGATGACAATAAGCGCTAATCGGTGAGGACAATCAGACAATTTCAATTTTTTTTTTTTTTTAATTCATTCAACCAAGATATAGCACTGACAAAATCTCTTCATAGTGCCATCGCCAATTAAGATATTGCATCGGATACAACGAAACAGTTTACGCATACACATATATACATACGCACATGCACACATACACACATACACACATAACACAAACTACATATAACGTTGGTAATCATGCATCCTTGAAACTGATCTTGAACATCGTATCGGTAGGTACAGTTTTACACCGAGCTTCCTTGAAATGGCCAACACTTCTAACTGTCAAAGATTTTCCTTTGATCTGGTATTCGGTCCGGCTGTTAGTGGTCCTGTCAGTCTAAAAATGTTTGATTCGACATGTCTTTTGATTTCGGATAGGGTCAGAAAAATGTGTTGACGTGTTAGTTCCTGTCGCTGTTAGAATTTCCTTCAGGACATTCTGTTTTCTTCTTATTTACAGTTTCAATGCTTAAATTGAAAACAAAGCAAAACTAGTGAGTGATTACTAGTGGATATAAAACAAGAAACAGTTGATTGACTTTTTTTGATGATAATAATTCTCCAGCACAGTACTTTCTCCATATTTCTCTTTCTCCTTCTCTCTTTCTTCCTCCCTCTCTTTCAATTACACAATTAGAACTAGGTTATTCGAACATCTATACAAACAGTAAACAGTTTCATTTGTCCCAATTTTAATGTCAACATGTTTGTTTACTCCTCACTTTCATTAATATTTCTTTCTAATATATAATTGTCAGTCATTTAACTGCTTTATTGCTAATTATTGTTATGTCAAAGATATTTCAAAACTTGTAAGTTAATACTGTCAAAGATGCGATTCATGTAGTCCAATAACGCAGTTGTGTTTTGAACCTAAATCTATTAGACATCAGTTGCAAAAAAAAGCTGACAACTGCCCATTGTTTTATTGGCATGAAGCCACAGCCGATGACCACCGGTCACTCCTTAACTCGCAACAAATTTGTAGAACAATAGTGTTGAATTAACGCGGTAATGAAGATATTTGGGTCATTTCCCTTCTTCCATCAATAGCTTTCTATGATAGAAATGCAGCGTACTTTGTTTCGGCAGTAAGGAAAAAAAAATTTCCGACATTTGAGCATACATTGTATTGATCTGTCTGTCTATATAAATAAATATTAAAAGAATTTCATTACCATTCCCACAACAATCTCATAATCCATCTATTATTATCATCCTTTTTGTGTACAAACACTGAAAAATGTTCCTCTCTTCTTATCCTTAAACAATCTTTTCAGTTCTTTCTCAAAATAAAATTTTCAAAAAATTGGAAATGATGGCGATACTTTGCAATGTGAGGTAAATAAAAATGAAAGCTGAACAGAATTTTGAGGATACATTGCTGTTTATTAATATTTTCCACATTTCTATTCGGTTAACCATAGAAATTTAAATCATTCTTGTTGACTTCTTCATTCATTTTCATTGATATTTGTCAGCAACTGAGGTCAACTTATTGCTAGTACAATGGTGATATGGCGCAGAGATCTGCTGGCACAAATTATCTTTGTTATTATTTATTAATAAAAAACAATGTTCAAATATCGCAGGCGTTGGATTTTTTGCCTGTCGATATTTGTCAGAGGATGGCTTGCTTGTCTTGTGTCTCGATAACTTTGACCTTTTCTCGTTCCTTACCCTTTTCGGACCTTCAGAAAAAAAAAATTGGAAGAGACAGATATCTCGTCAGAAGAACTCTTTCGTGCTTTTCTGAATGTTACAATTTCACCTGTTTTTCGACTCTTGAAACAAGCTGCAGTGGCGATATGTCTAAATGATCCTCAAGAATGGATCATTATTTATGTTGAATCTTTCTAATGAGGTAATACATAGCTTGACTGCTCATCACCAGAGCGATTCACTATCGGATCTACTTTATAGGCGGAGTGCAGAAGGCAAATGCGAAATGCTAAGTTATCATCTGATTATGTTCCTTTGATACTGTAGATTGGTTGATTCGATGATGAACATAATGGACTTACCACTGTAGCTGAGGAACCGGCATTAAAATGAATACCAACACTCTCAGTTAGGGTGAGAGTAAATGTGTCCTTGTGCAATGATAATTCACTCATATTATAACCATTCCATTCTTGTCCCGTATAGAGGTTAACATAAAGAACAATAAATAGTTCTTATGAATGATATAATTTGATAAAATGATTAGGAGTATGTGGCGGTGGTTTGCAAAGCCGCGGGAGGAAGAAGGGGAGGGGAGGGCAAAAGAAAGTGGCCACTGGTTTGGAACGTTTCCATTGTTTGTGCCAGATAGATCGGTGGAGGTGGTAGTGGTAGGCAATGGTGGTGCGGTGCGGTGCAGTGCGGTGCGGTGCAGGCGGTGCGGTGCGCTGCATTTGCTTTGTTTCGTTTACTTTTGATAAATTGTATTTCTCCCCCTTCTCCCACCCGTACGCTATCTTTCCCATCTAAATTGCAGGAGAAAACTTTTTTTACTGATTTCTTTATTTCAATTTACATATGATGCATTCATGAAAAAAAATAAATTTGCTAGGGGAGATACATTTTGGTATACTACTATTACTACTACTACTACTACTACTACTACTACTACTACTACTACTACTACTACTACTACTACTACTACTACTACTACTACTACTACTACTACTACTACTACTACTACTACTACTACTACTACTACTACTACTACTACTACTACTACTACTACTACTACTACTACTACTACTACTACTACTACTACTACTACTACTACTACTACTACTACTACTACTACTACTACTACTACTACTACTACTACTACTACTAC
>NW_018108406.1:86206-90827 GCF_000183805.2 Loa loa | reverse complement strand
CTACTACTACTACTACTACTACTACTACTACTACTACTACTACTACTACTACTTACTACTTACTACTTACTACTTACTACTTACTACTTACTACTTACTACTTACTACTTACTACTTACTACTTACTACTTACTACTTACTACTTACTACTTACTACTTACTACTTACTACTTACTACTTACTACTTACTACTTACTACTTACTACTTACTACTTACTACTTACTACTTTATTAGAGTTTTATAAAGTTAGGCCTACCCAGTTCATTGCTAGCACCGTTTGATCTGTCGGATTTACAGCTTGACCCGAGAGCTTGTTGTCCTTTTGTACATGGCAGTGTTTCCTTAGTTCAGTCTTGCATGACTCATTCCGGCTTTGTCTCACTCATTCTACAGTCCATTCCCAATCATATCACCAATTATTCATTAATTTACACTTTCTCCTGTGGCAATTATCTGAAAATTTGTCTTACATTTTCACGTACCGTCCATCTATTCACGTGCTCTTTTCTGCACCTTTATGTGGTTGTACACAAAGAAGCGTTGGTACGCTTCATTCTTCATACTTACTAGTTCATATTTCCGGAATTAAAGATTTAGTCACTCATCATTTTGGAATAATAAGCCGTAGCAGCAGGATAAGCAAGGTGCTATCATTGTGCCGTCTGTGTCTCCTGCAGAAATTACTGGAAAAAGGTTTTTGATGCACTTACATTTGCAATTTGCATTCACTGTCCATTTATTCATTTGTGACCCATCAGATCATCTGGAGAATTATGTATTCACAATGATTCGTAGATCTGAAAAGTTTCGGCCAAAAAAACAATCCAGGTTCAGGGGATGATCTAGGGATTCTCAATAAGCCTTAGCTCTCTTAACAACAGTCACCATCGCATTTAGTCATTTCAGTTGAGCAGTTGTGATATTTTGTTATTCTATTTGGTATGGTTACTTTTTTTTTGTGTATTTGAAATTTGAAGGAGGAAAAGTTCTGGGTGAGTTGCGCTGTGGAAGTTTGTCAATAGCAACATGTAACTTCCTTCGTTTGTCTCTTTCATAGGTTGTTGTGGAAGGGAGGAGAAGAAAGGAGTTCATCCAAACTGCAACTGCTCCTTTATGCAAATTCAATTTTCAGGAGTGGTCTAAATTAGATTTGCTAAAGGAATAGACAGTTATGGCAAAGCTAGTAATACTCTTGCCTCCTTTATAACATATCCTCACCTGAACCGTTCCTTGTATCTTTCAACTTTATTTATACATTTTATAAGCCTCTCGACAGTTTAGACCAGTATCACAATGATAACAGAATATGCTCACTTAACTGGGGGGAAAAGACTTGCTATATCAATGCTATAGTATCACAGTGTCTGTTTATAGCCCAGAAATGAAAGCACAATAGAAACGGATTTAACCTTGAGTGTTATGCGCATTGGTACTTGCAGAACACTGTTGTCCTTGCAGCGTCATAAAATATGTAAGTATCAAAAATGCTTGATTGAAGGTGACAGCAGTATGGTTTTTTGTTATTTCCCTCCGGGATCCCACACCGTTAAGATGATTATTTGATGGATACTGTAGACCGTTTTCTCATTGTAATCGTCGTTGTAATATACAATGATTATTCGCTTCATGAGAGCATTTGTAGTGAAATCATTGGCCTTACTTTCAATGAAATCATATTGGTCGAACATTTAATATCCATAATTCACCATTCTTTTTTAATGATTCTAGCAAAATGTGCAGTTTCTAACAGCAATGACAGTAGTAGTTGGGTAGTAGCAATAATGGTAGTAGTAGTAGTAGTAGCAGTAAGTAGTAGTAGTAGTAGCAGTAAGTAGTAGATGTTGTATTAGTAGTAAAATAATGTAATTACATCCATGTTTCTCAGTTCCATTGAAACGGGTTTTGATCGCAATTTTCTGGTTTCTGTACCCGGTTGATTCAGACTGGCGGTAACTGGTAGTGTCTGGAGGAAAAAAGGGTGGTGTATTTACAAAAATTTAAATTTCGGTTTCGCGAGTAGTGATACTACTGGAAAATTTCTGGTAAAAGGACGTTTCACCAACCGCATTTGTCATCCATAGCAGCAGTAATTGTGGAACATCATTAATTTATGGAACATTATTTTGTATTTATTGGGAAAAATTGTTCTTATCATTCAAAACATAGATGGATATCTTAAAGAAATGTGAACATTATCCAGTACCAGGCTAAAATAATAGAAAAGTTAATCGATTCAGACTGCTCTTCTGTCCGCATGTATGATCTCCGGTTTGCGCAGCAGTTTTGGCCGTTTCCCAACTTTAAACGTTTCAGATCAAAGGATTACTATTCATCATCCGTAACATATGCTAATTTCCTGATTTAAACTTCTTAATTCGAGATATGTTATTCGTTTTTTTTCATAGTCATATTTGTTTTCCTTCTTATTTTTGAAATTTATTGGACTAATCCAGAAAATTTGCCTGCTTTTTTGGGAACTAAAAATAGTTTTCTTTTAGTAAAAGTCATTTTAGTCAATAAATTTCTGCTGAAGAGGAAATCGAGTTATCAAGGTAAGCATCACAGAGTTTGAAGATTACTGGGTACATGGAAGTTATCGAATACATGAAAGATCGTAAGTTGAAATTGTGTAATTTTGAATTGTAAACTTTTGTTAGGAATGTTGTCTTGATTTGAAATGAAAAGTTTCATTCAAATTCTCCTTGTTGATAAACAACAGTGTTACTCGGTGTGGTTCCAGTGATGCGGCACAAACTTGTTTATTACTATATTTTAATGTATTGAATGTTTATTACTAATATTTTTATTCAATATAAATTATTTAACCTCCAGAACCATACTCCACTCATCCAATGCAGCAACTGTTTTACCTAGTTTTATCTGTGGAAAGACGCAGTCAGTTTTATTTAGATTAGTTTGAAATTTTACAGATTGTTCTCTCTTTTTCTCAGAAATTGGTGAACGTCCTCTAGTATCGTTATCCTTCTCACTTTGATCGTTGTCATCATTATTCACATTCGTTTACATTATTTATTATGGTTGTTATCGCTGATTTATCATTATCATCTTCATCACTGTCGTTACACTTATCACTACAACTTATAAAACTTATCCATTAATTCATGAAATATTTCGAGTCGCGGATTCTGTTTCATTATCCGAAATATTCTTATCCAAAATTCATGAATTAATGGGATTATTCAATTATCGTAAATGCGTGGAATGATGATTATCGGACATCTTGAACAGACATTTTGATTCTCAGTAGTCCTTTTTTTAATGTTAAATGTTCGTCCTATTCACGTTCTCTGGTAATCGTCATAATTTTTATCCATCATGGTCTTTTGATATTGTCATTGCAATGATTATTGTCGTTATCACTGTTTCATTAATAGCGGTTGAAAATGTGGTTCGATATGTTCATTTAATACTTGAACTTTCACTTCATTTCCGTATTTTTACGCTTTTTTTTAGCTATTGAATTTAATTTTTCTTTGATCGCACTATGTTTCCAAAGAAAAGTTTTGGGATTTGAAAATTTTCTGTGAAACTTTGAGAAGTTCAAGAGTAGGATGAATAGTAAGTAATTGGTGCATTTCACTGGTAAGATTCATTAATGCTAGCAGGAGTAGCATCAAACTATATGATTTATGCTACAGCAGATGTTCAACCAAATTTCCTATTTTTTTTCGTTCTACTAAAGCCACCAAAAATTTTTTTTTCTTCTGTTAGGAAAAGTATTTCTGTGGGGGGAAGAAGCAGCTAAATGTTGTAAAATAGATTTGAAATCTGATTTGTATTTCGGTATTTGGAGAAAGAATATTTTTTGCAAAGCATATACATCTCCTTTTTGTCCAATTTTTTTCCTGTCTCGAATTCTTTCAGAATATCCCTTTCGCGGATAAAAAAGCTAAATATTTGTTTTAAAAAATTATCAAGACGAATATTTGTTGATTATCAAAGCAATAAATTGCAAACGGTCTGATCGAAGAGGATTAAATGTCATCTGGAAAAACAGAATTTTTATATGTGTAATTCTTGTCAAATAGAGTCCTTTTAACGAAATGAATAAATGTAACTTTTGACTGAACTGTCCTAAAACTGAAAAAAGAGTCTAGGAAAATGCTCATTAGAGTAGCTGTTAGCAGAATGTTGAAAGATTTGATAATGCTTGTTTGTTGTCGGTGCACTACTATCGATTGTTAATGAGATTATTAGTGATCAGATATTAGTTTTTGATAAATTCATTCAATTGTAGTCATAAAGAAGGCGAAAAATTTAGCTACAAATTTTCATTGTTAAGCAGGCTGAAGATTAAAATAGAAGTGAAAACAAACTGATTAAAATTGGTCAAAATGAAATATAAAAAGGAAACTTTCAATTCATAAATTGAAACGTTAGAAAGCTAACATTCTGTGCTGGAATATTTGATTTTAGAATGCTATGTTTTCTATGTCCCATTAGTTTTTTTTACAAAATAAGTTAAACGGTTTGTAAAACACCGGAAAACAAAAGCTCAATATTTATCCTATTTCTATTCATTTGATCTTCCAATCATTTGTGACGTTTTTCCGAAGATCATTAGTATGTTAGTTTGCATATATATATATATATATATAT
>NW_018108406.1:35511-86026 GCF_000183805.2 Loa loa | reverse complement strand
ATATATATATATATATATATATATATATATATATATATATATATATATATATATATATATATACGGTGCGCAGCACATTTAATACAGCGGAAATGGAATTTTTTTTGCGTACCAAATGTGAGTTTTGTTACTTTAGGTCTTGATTTTCCCCTTATTATTACGGTTTCTATATATAAAATTTGAACATCTTACTGATTTTTAGTGAAGAGATTTGCTGACGAAATTACACGACTATTTGCGGTAAAAGATATATTTACTGGTATAAGAATGAAGGATATGATAACTGATTTACCTAATGGTCACCGTGACCTCGTCATTGCAATTATTTTGACACAGAACAAAAATTTTTTGAAATTTGATATTTGCAGTGTATTTACTACACATATGTTAGTGAGATTATGCTTATTTCGTTCAGTGCATTCATTTGGTAGAAATAATTATAGCTGTTTAAAAATCGATAGTTATAAAGTTTTAAACCGATAATAACGAGTAGGCCAGGCTTTTGACCTATATGTTCAGATGTTCAGAACTAAATTTAAATTTGCGATCCTAGATGAAGTTGAGAATTCTTTCCTCTTATTTTGTCGATTGTGAAATGACGTAAAAAATGTCCTTTTCGCCATTTCGTTGTTACATTTTTTTCGCGCAAATATTGCGAATTTTGACATTTGTCGCTTTGGATTAAGTCCAGTTCGAAATTCAAACTTCTAAATTCCGTTAGCTTTGTAAGAAAGAGAAAACTATTGTAATGAGGTTTTTTGCATGAAATTTTAAATCCATATCAATCTACTATTGATTCCAAGTTTGTTTATCAGCACATCGAAGTGTTATAAATAACATTGCCGTAATCATCTATTACTCGATTGCTGTTGCTATAGTAATGTAATGTGATAAATTTTATCAGATTTGAAAGCTAAAAAGAAATTCCGGTGCGGTTATATATGTCCCATATATGTTTATTACTTTATTTACTACAGCAACGCTGTAGTAATAATATATGGTTTAAATTTGTTTTTTATGAATTTTTTGTGGATTCGTCATATCTCATTAATGATGACCTGGTTTGGGCTAAAAATTAAACCTGGAAAAATGATTATTTCTTCTGAACTAAAGAAAAACATAAGTTTTTTGCAGTTATCAAACAGATGTTCGATAACGGAGCTATTGAATTATCACTGATTATCATTGTGTTAATCACGATGTTTCTAATCAAATTGTTTCTTAGATGATATAACTTGTGGTTGTAAATGCTAGTCCTTAACTTCAGTTCCTTTTTCCCTTTTGAAAGGTTTCTACTATTTTATAAAATCTGGAACTCAAACTTTTGTCTTTAATCATATGGTCAAGGCATCAGCACAGAGTAGCAATTGACAATCTTGTTGTATGCATAAGTGTCATTGTCTTGGTTGTGGCGTTTCCTGGTCAAGTTTGAAGGACAAATGTTGGCATTTTCTCTTGTAAGCGCATATATATATATGTGTGTGTGTGTGTGTGTGTGTCGCATATGTATATATACACACATATATATATATGTATGTGTATGTTTCTGTCTGCATGTGTGGGTGGGCGAGTGTTTGTATGTGGGTGTGTGGGAGGTGTTTTCCAAGGCCATCATATAGTGCGGCCATTTTCCAGTAGAATTGTGAAAAAGTATGTGAATGTTTTATGGTTTTGAATATTCTTGCTTTATCATCAACTCTTTATGCGTAGTTAGTTTTTGATGTTGCAATGATCGCGTAGAGATGAAAAAGTTGGTTATGAAGGGAATGGAAAACATTGATTTGATGAGCTGAAGCTCTGGGAGAACTCACTCATTTTGGAATTATAGTAATTATTTTAAGTTTAAGAATTTTGGCTGAATATGATTTCATTTCATGAATTTGCGCACAAATGAATATCTGGTATCATTTGAATTTATGTAGATAATTAATGAACGGTGAACTACATTTTTCACTGGTTGGTTGCAAAATATATAATACAAACAAATTCTTATAGCCAGTCCGAATTCTACAAGTTAGTAAAATTTTCATGTCTGAACTTAAAATTCAACTCCTGAAGATAGCAAAACTAAGTCAAATGTAGTACCGCCATTCCCTGTTCCAGGGATTAATGATGTGACCTATATAACGGAGGCACTTTATCGTCCTCTCATCAATTTTACAACGCTTTATTCTAATTCAAAACACACTCTTCGCACACAGACACATCTTTTCGTTCCATTTTGTATAAACTTCTAATTCGTTTGGTATTCATTCATCTTTAGTTAGAGTGTTGAGTGTTCCAAATGGTACCACATAGTGCAGAAAGGTGGGTGGAAAAGGTACCTCAGATTCTTCCCAGGATAAATGAATGTTTGAATTGCAGGATTTCATTGGCGAAGCAGTATCATCCCTCACTTATGAGATGCTTGGGCACACGTAGGAATTCTAATTTCAAACTTAATTTATAAAACTGTATCGCGCTGTTCGGAATGTTTATTTTGTGCACAATTATAAACTAATCCATAATTGCATGCTTTTAGGAAGTGATTTCTTCTTGTTGATTGAAAAAAATGATTATGGAACGACAGTTGCAGAGCGAAAAGTTAACTTTTAACCGGAATCGTTCTTTCATCGGTAAGTATTCGATATTTCCATGAAACACAGTAAAGTTATCTATGATTCTAGGATAAATCAAGTGTAGTACATGTGAGTGTGGCACCAAATTCGAATGTCACTGAATACCGCAAACGGAATTCAGATTTTAAATACTTTCCATCATATTTCTCGGTTCAGGTAAGGTAAAAGCTGAGTGAAGTATATACTCTATGAATGAATTTATTCACGCAAACAAATTTGAAATTGAATTTAGTGAAGGTGTATGTTTCGTTCATTCTTATCTCTATCAAATTTCATTTGTTTAAACACACTATTCTTTCTTTTCTTCAGAAATTTTTAGTGCATCACATTGATTAACACTATTTCTGATTTTATTCAATCATGAATTCCGATACCAGTCAATTCTTTAAACACCTTCACTAAATTCAATTTCAAATTTAAATTTGTCCGTGGCATGTTTGAAAGAGAAGTGAATGGACGTGTGTATGTATGTATGTATGTCTGCATCTGTATGTGTGTCTGTGTGTGAGTCTGTATGTGTATGTCCCTGTTGTTGATGTATGTGTTAATGATATCGTACAATATATAATGATTCCATTGTTCATTTCATTATCATCAAAAAGTAGAAAATGTTGGACATTGGGTGGTTTGAGGATGGATGGAATGTTTACTGTCACGGCAACCTTTCCTCTCTCTTTCTCTCTTCAAAAATACTTCATTATATAGAGAGTGGTTTATAATTCTGTGAATAAGAAAAATTAGGATGAACTGTGTATTATTAAAAACACGCTACTTTGCTACTGGTTAATGTGCGGTGTTGATGGCATGCTTAATAATCACTAAGCCTAATCAGACCTTCATAAAGTGACCTCTTTCATTTCTGTTTTAATCAGCTTGCATAATTTCTCAATGACTAAAATATTAAAAAGCGAACGTTTGGATATAGGCATTTCCATCGATATAAATCAAGTGATTGTTCCTGCCAATGAGATATGTTGGATGTACAGAAGATCTTATTATTCAGGTCATCCTGCAATTGTAAATCAAATGGTTTTTGTAATCCGTAATCCGGTTTTAACCAATTGTCCGAGGTTTACTGGTTGGCTTAATAACCAGCCTCGGCCTCGTTTTCAATGCGACTATAAGTTAACATTCTTAAAAGTACTGTCGTATTACGAATCTCCGATTAAACTTGAAAAACCCTCTACGTGTAAGGTCATAAATACCGTCTGCTCGTTGAATATGAGCCTCGTATATCACTTTGACGGAGCGTAAGGACGCCGTTTCTCATTTTAATCTACAATACTAACTAGGCTGATACCGGATTATATCTTTTCTAGTGTGAGTAGGTGTAAACAAGTGACTAAAAGACTTACTTCAAGAGACTGTAGTTTGAAGTTGAAATTTATAAACGATACAATAGACCGATGCTGTTGAAGCGTTAAAATGAATTGAAAGCCTTGAGGATTCAGTGGATTTTAGAATAGGCAAATGATGTATGCTATTTTTACTGTTCCTTTGTACGTTTTTTTTTCTTTTTGGAGTATTCAGAATTTCAGGATAATTACTGTCCAGAAATAATTAATTCCTCTCTCCCTTCCCTTCTCCCAAATGTTATTTCATCTTTTTAACCAAAAATTATTCACTTACAAGTCGTAAAGAAATTTTGTTTGTAATCGTATTTATTTGATTTGTTGATTTCATCTGAATCTCTGAGAAACAAAAAAAGCCTCAACCGAGAGATTACAACTGTGCGATGGAATTCCCCTTTCCATCACTGTGTATTCTGACTTTCTTCAAGTCTCAAGAAGTTTTATTTTTTGGTCTTGTTGCTAAAAATAATGAATTACTGTTCTTCTGCTCTAATCAGGCTTAAACTCTGTCAGGACTATAATATTCATAGGACCTTTAACTTTTAACATCCCACGGATATGTCAAAGATTTTGAAATATTTTATTTAATTTTAATAATAACCAGCAATATCCTTATCGACGAATAGATTATGCAAAGTCGCTTGATCGTTATTAATCACTTTAGGAAGTCTTGAGTTCATCCATGTTAAATATACGTGTCTGAAATATGTTGAACTGAATAACCGGACAGCCATGAAAGTTTACTTATAGTATATGAAAACAGGATTGATAAAAAAGAAAACTGACGCTAAAATTCTTTTTAAAGTCGTCCCACCATTCACTTATCCGATTTTCCTGAAGCTCGAAAACCATGTTTTGGTGTAGGTGTTGAGGGTCAGATGGTGATGGTGACAAATGGAGAATGTTTAAAATTCACTGTCAAATTCCGACAGTTATGAAGTGGAAGTGCTTTCCCAGTGCTATCAACATCAATCAAAACATATTTGCCTCTCTCTTTAGTGTTGTCTTCCTGTTAATATCCGGCACTCCTTTTTTTTATTTCTTCGGAGCGATATTTTCGCCAGCAAATTAATCAGAAAAAATATGCGATCTAACAAGGGAGTTTTTACAGTCTAATGAGATACGCGAATTCTCGGATTTTTTTTCTGTCCCGTGGCACTTTCGTTGTTCCATTTGATCCTTGAAATGTAAGGAAGGAAAACGGATGAATATTTTTGCTCTCTTTGATATCAAATGTAGATTGAAACAATTAAAGTTCTACACAAAGAAGAGAAGTGCATTGAAATTCTTAAATTAGTAGTATAACAAAAGTCAATACTGACAACATCATTGGGATTTTTCGATCATTGAATGCAGCTCAACTTCTAGTGCACTAGTTTCTTGGATAAGGCTTTCCGTGTTTTTTTCATTGATCAGAATGTTAGTAGTCACTTCTTTTGTCGTTTAGCCTGGTATTCTTCTGACCTACTTGAAATATGGGGAATATGTTTTACCATATTTCAATATTACCTAACCCGTGCAATCTCAAACCGCTACTGTCGTATTATAGTGGTATATTTACGAAAGGAATGTTGATAAGGTAAATAATAATTGTAAAGTTATTATATCTAAACCTTACTGATGCAATGTCGGATCGTTATTGGTAAACAAGTTTATCCATACTTCTCTTCCATTTTTGAAATCAAATGAAGGAAGGAAGAGATATGAAATGAAAATAAAAGGGATCCATTTTGAAGTTACTGTTTCTCTTTTTATCCTCATCGTTTCGGACACAGCCTTTCATTTGTTCCATAAATCAAGAAACATCGAGACACGTGTCATTTCCCCTCTTCTCTCCTCCCAGCTATCCCTTTCCGATCCTCATTTTTCAAACTTCCGATCTGTGTTTGGAATCAACTGACGATAATTTACTTGATAATTTGATAAGTTTTTTTATATGAAGGAAACTTGATCCGAAATTCTTTGTTAATGTTAAAACATAAATAAGAAGAGGAATGAATTAATTCTATCTATAATTTCTGTAATTCGCTTACTCGCTGAGCATTTGCCTATTTATTTTTCCTATAGTTGTTTACTTATTTGATGATTGGAACTTTACTGAATACTTTTATTATACTGGTCCCATAATCGCGGTTCGATGTTAAAGTTCCGAATATTTCCTGCTACTTTTTTGGCTGTCCATTTGATAATCAATTCAACTTCATTTCTCATACTCTCTTATATTTTCATTCATATGACTAAATCCACAGTGGACTCCCAATCATCGATGTTAGAAGGGAAATGTAATATATATGCATATGGGGTGCATCTGCGCCACATACATACGTGCATATGCACACTACCGCTGATTTGGACAGTATTTCACTAATTTTAATCGTATTTCTCGACTACCTCTTTATTCATTATATTAGGTTGTTTTATGTGACAGATACGTTTTTTTTGGTAAGTAATCAATCAGAAGGAATGAGGGACAGGAAACGGAAATCTAATTACATTATAATGAGGGATAGTATATTATGAAAGAAATAATGATTTGGGTGGTACCGTCCAGGACAAGCTTATTCATTTATACAGAGGAGCCGGATGGGTCTGTCAATTTTGGCTTATCAATGCTGCTGAACTGTAGTCATTAGATTTATGAGAATTTGAACAAAATGGAAGTGTAAGAAGTCTTGACTGTGATTCTCCTTAAAAAGAGTTAAACATATTATTTGTTTTCTCTAGACCTAGCGTAAAATAATGTAACAATTGTGGTTTAGCATAAGCGATTCAGCTCAGAGAATTCTTTATATTTGTAACAGTTTCATTCTAAAGTATTTCATTTCTCCTTTTTTATCTGATAAATATGCTCTATGTTATATCGTAATAAGCTGCTGACATGAATATTGCATTGTATATAGCTTATCCAACAGATTTTTTTTTGAGTCCAATTAAGAATTCTTTCATTTCAGAGACTTCTTGTAGTTTTCAGGTCAGATTTATGTATCGCTTCTCGGATGAAAATTTCATTTCATTTTATGAAGGATACTTCATTTCCTTTACTTATTTAGCTTAATTTTATCTTTACTTATTTCACTTAATTCTATCTTAATTTATTTCACTTAATTCTATTTGCTGATGGTTCTATCGCTTATCCACAAAGAAGGAGGGATGGTCAAATTAAATAGAATTCATATGGATCATGTTCTGACAACTTCAGTATTTTAAATTGTGAATTTTGAAACCAGAAGGAACCATCAAAGAAAATATCACTGATATGTTGTGTGTCACAACAGCTGCCATGTACCTTAAATGTCATATGGCTTTTCGAGATTACATAAGACTAATTATTACCAACGCTTACTTAGTTCGGACATGAATAATTTTCATTTGATTATTAGACAGTTTCTTTAACTGTTCCCTTCCTCATATATGTCTCTCTCCACTTTGAGTAAAGCGCTGAAATCACTTAGTTACATGAAAAGTTGTTGGTGGTCGAAATGCTCGTTCCATTTTAACTGGATATCTTTCATTCCATGTTTGACTTGCTCTGCGCGTAGGTGATAAGCTGATATTGTCAATAAATTATTTGTAGAATCAATATGAGCGTTCCATTGTCCATGGGTCCTATGTTGCTAATGGAGAGTAGACAGACAAACGGTCCGATGTATCACGGTCCTCATTACATGCAACCTGGACCACCACCAGCACCTGTAGTACCAAATGGTACTCATATTCCGCCCAGTTTGATACAGTCGCATCATTCAGTGCACGGACAGACTGCTCCATCCGGACAGCACATTATCACTTCCTCAATGAACAGGTCTCAAAGGTTGGTAAAAATCTAGTTTCAAGCCTATGTAACTTATCTTTAACGCTTTCAAAATCTAAAGTTTTCCAAAATCTAAAATTTAAACTAGGACTTTTTAAATTCGGATAACCTTCAGACTTCTTCGGTTAATTTCAAAATAATTAAAATCATAATTTTTTATTTCTGATATTAATAACTCACTACTTTGTAATTTATTACTGCTTGAGGTTATTTAAGATGTGGTGTATGTCGAGGCTGTCAATGTAAGCCTTGTGGACAGTGTACTTATTGTCAAGATAGTCCCCAGTTTGGTGGTCCAGGTGTTAAGAAGCAATCTTGTATCGAACGAAGATGCTTACGTGTACTTGAAAACAGATTGCAGGTTTTCTAAATTATATTACATATCTTCATTTTAAAATATCCCAAGAAAAAGTGGAATTAATTTATACCCTAATTTTGAAATCCAGAAGCAATATTACCAGCCGAATAAAGTTCAAACATATTTTGTCTAACAATTTTCGTTGATAAGAACTTGAAAGAGACATCACTTTTTGAAACCACTTCAGTTTATTTTATTATAGAGAGATGCACCAACGTTCAAAGCTCGTGTTGGATGTAATCAGTGCGAGGACTGTCGGATGCCGGATTGTCAAATATGTCTCGTCTGTCTTGACAAGAGGTCCATTCACTTTTTCTAAATTTGTAAATTAAGGGAAATTGAATTTCTATTTAAACTTCTTATTAAGAAGATTATTTAAGCGATTTTTTGATGTATTTTTAATGGATTATCTGAAATAACTTTTTAAGATTTTTCGATAACCGATATATGACTGGTGCAATGTGTGCCAAGAAACGTTGTAATAATGCCACAAGCATAGAGCTACCTGCTGCACAAAATATTGAATTACGACAGGTATAGATGGAAATATTATTCTGTCCTTAAGATGTATTTTATCTGGTATTATGAGTTTTGCATATGCTTAATCCCCAAATGATACTATCCTAGTCTATTTCGTGGTTAATAGGAAATATCCTGTCGTAGGACATCTTGTTGATCATCGCCTGAGATGCCTTACAATATTGTTATTTACTGTAAGGTTGGTACTACGAATAGTATTATCGCCGTTTCTTGGCTATTGCTATGTTCACTGAAGTATCACCAGAGTATTGCAGGCACATAAGAGAACATACGATCAGTCGGGAATAACGGATTATCAGATTATGAAGCGTCGCGCTCATCAAAGTCTAGAGCAACTGGGACCCACACAACAGCGTGTCCTAAATATGCCAACAGTTCTGAACGGACAAGGATGCCCTACCCCACCGGGTGCAACCGCTCTTTATGTCAGTCAACAAATGCGATTGGTGCCCTCCCAATCCGGAACACCACAGCAATTACTCATTGTCCATCATCAGCAACAACAACAACATCCACGAACTGCGGCTGTCGTTTCATGCAGTACTACAGGAGGTGCCGAATCGACTGTAGTTACCACCACCCAGGGATCAGTATCAGTTGCGAATCCCGATGCATTGTCTGGTAACAATAGTTCTATGCATGTGGCACCACAGTCGCGACATGTCCCACATCCTACACCTCAATACGTTCAACAGATACAAGCGGAACACGTTTCCCATCCGTATCTGATTGTAGGAGCGGCACCTGGTGTCTCATACCTTCCGAGCTACGTTGAAGAACGTGCAGCACCTCAGTCGGATCCATTTACACCACCGAGTTATGCACCGGAAATGAAAAATGTCGTCGTATTGCAGCCCTTATGAATTGCGTCTTTTGATCAGAATTGAAGGTTTGTAATAAGTGTGGTACGTTTGCAGTAGATTTAAAATGGCCAACTTGATCGCTTCGAATTTTCTCAATTGCTTTTTCTCCAAGGGCAGTTGCATATTCTTGCCGAGTTTCCCACTGTTTCATTTCCCAATTTTCTTAGATCACTTGACTTTTTAAATGTTGTGATTCCATGGCTGTTACTTATTGCCTTCTTCTTTCTCTCCTGTGACGTATTCCTTTTCAATTTCTCACTTTATCATTTTATTTCACGTGTTTTTTTCTACTTCATATTACTGTAAGATCACAGTTATTATCATACGTCTCAAAATGGATGCCACGCATGAAATCTTCCAAGATGTATTGAAGATATGCTGACGTGATATACAAACGTGACCGTTAAGACTGGCTATTGTTTTTAAGAGGACAGGGGTTTGAATTCGATTTCGATTCACAACTTCCCATGCTTATTTTGATCTCATCTCTCCATTTAAACCAATAGGATTTAAGGATTTATGATAATGAGCTGAAATACAGAGATTACCAAAAAAAAAAAACCTCTGTTCCGCAATGTGCGGAGCAGAGATAAGTTCCGTACCAGTGTAGGCCGTATTATTCCATTACACATCTCCCTTAATGTTTTCCCTTAAAAATTAAATTCAAATGAATAAATCTAGTAGATTACGAGAAGGTTCCAGTTACTTCATTTCCGATGCTATCGATTCCAACTTTGCGATGATAATTGCTTGCATTTTTGAGCAGCAAAGGTCAACATCTCCGACAGGTTGTCTTCAGGTATGAGATACCATTTGATAAACCACCAACTGTATAAAGCATTTTAAAAATTCTATAAGATGGCCCACTGCAATAGCCGACTTTTCTGCACGAAGAGGTGATAGTTTTCAGTATTTTACAGCTCGAGGTTTACAGGTGAATACTAATTTGAATCGAGGTTGTAATTTTAATTGGATTAAATGATAGGATTACACCATCCTTACTGATATATGCAAGTGACTGTGTATGATTTGTGTGTGATATTCCTTTCTTAATTTTCAGTCCCTCTTTAATCATAACAATCACTTTGATCATTTCTCTTTTTCAGTTTCCTCTATTACATACATACTTTTTACGTGAGATCAGTGCCTTATCATCCATTATTGTTTCTCTCTTTTCTAAAACCTTAGTAAAGTTAGTATGTTTTCACTTCTACGGCGTATTACTTTCGTTTTTTCAAAAGCATTTCGTATTTGAAGTTTTTTTTTGGTGCTTGCCTATAATATTATAATGGATTTTCAATGTAAGAATAAAGTTCAAGGAATCAGCATTCAACTTGGGAAAAATAAAATGAAAACCAACAATTCAGTTTCATTAAAAAAGAAAAAAAAATCCTCATAATTGTTCAGAAATTCCCTATTAGAAGTTTTTAGTGCAAATATAACATTCAATCCATAAAGACGCTGGCGCACCGACAAATTTTGTATCTCAAATATCTGTTTGTGTGTGTATTTCCTAATTCATGACGTAAAAGCTCTCTTGCTTCCATTCCTTTTCATTAAGTGCTCACTGAATCCTTTTCCTCTAATATCAATCGTTTCAGAAAGTTTTGTACTTTAGTTTCTTCTACCGCCAAGAGTCCTAGCAAAATTAGAATTTCACTGGTTTCATCTTCAGTTTGAAGCCCCAATATTTTAAAATCCTATCACTAAAAATCGACAAATAGTACTACACCTTAATGGCTTTCTTTCCAGAAAGTAGTCAGTAACCCCCTATAAGGAATAAAACTGTCCCAAACTCCCGTCATTCCGATAGAGTGTTGTCTCTTATGTATCTATTTCAAATGTTTCTACTTGAAGTTTCACGTTTCGTACATGTTGTCTTGAAATTTTTAATCCATCGAAATTAAACCGATCTTTTTCTGGAGCAGTTATTTGTATTGTGTGTAATAAAAACAGCAATAAATGTGACCGATTTACCGTTTTCATCAAACTATGATAACACAGCACATAATTAACAGTGTAATCATTGAAATTATGTATATTTACTTAAGTATACCTACCACTACGCAGATGTCTGATGAAACGGGAAAAAAATGAGAAAATAAATAATTTCCCATTCAATGAAGTGTGACAACTCCAACTCAGCTTAAAATTCAATTTTGCTCAAAACTTGTTCGGATATTATAGCCCACTTAGAGTTCCAAGTTCATCAGTGTATATCCCCATGACTGAAGGTCAAGCACAACTTTGCAGATGTTTTTCACATACTAATGATTAACATAAGTGTGCCCACCGTTACAGAGATAAACGATTTGACTCGATAATTTATCGAGGGTATCAAAAGAATCAGGATGGTATTTGTGTATATGCTGTTGAAATCTGCAACAAAAGTCATCAGCATTTGTAGAATGCTCACGCCTTTTATTATCACATTAGAATTACAATTTCAAGAGAGTCAAGAACATTTTAAAATTAATTTACAGGCTCCATTTGAAAACAATGTTTTTTCCATGAAAATTCACAATTATTAAATTGCGAACTTTTGCCGACCAGAATACTAGAATATCACGCTTTTCACCACCAGAACTTCTAGAAAAATATTGCAGACTTTGGGAAGGTCCCACACAAATAAATTCGAAGTTGAATATTCAACCAACCAAGATGGCAGAGCAAGAATAAGAATTAAACAGATCCCTTCATTTTCGAGGGTTATAATTGAAAATATTAACCAGACGTTCATAAATTGGGGAAAAAAACTTCGTAGAGAGTCTAAATCCGCTTCCTCTCTTCATCCTATACTTCCTCCAACATTTGAACACTGTCCGAAATAAAACAAAGCGAAATCTTGATAGTCAAGTATAATACTAGTACTAAGAGTTCCTACAATGGAAAAACGCAAACTTCGCACCAGGGTTGACCTGGAAGTTCTAACATGATTCCGTGTATGTGAAGCGATACAGAAACTAAAGTTTCCCAGTATTAGACATGAAGTACTGAAATTTTCGAAATCTTTTACAAAGCCATTCATGAAAATAAAGGCAAAATGAAGAAATTTTCCAAATTCACCAAAAAAATCAAAATATCAAGAAACATCAGATAGAAGAATAATGCTCTAGAATGCCCTCTCTCATCAGCATTGTCCCTGAAATCATTAATTTGAAAATATTATATAAATTCTATATGAAAAGCAAACCAGTCCAAGCACTGCTTTGTCATAAGCCTGTAACTGCCCATATTTAAGTCGCCTTTCTTGAAGATTGAATTTCCGAATCCAAGAGTTTTTTGCATTCATCTTCATAAAGCACTTTTACCTCATTATTTTTTTATTGAAATTCTGAACAAAAATGATTCCATTGAAAAATAAAATTAATGATTCCTAGTAAGAATGACGCAGGGGAATACCTAGACAATACGTATAGAGCTCCAAAATAAGCGATAAAATATCGTGTGGTTCCCATCTACCAAAAGTGGAAAACAGACTGTCACAAAGAAAACATTATTAAAAAAATGCATATCTGCCCAAGATTATTTTGATGACTTTGATAGCAAGAATTTGATTTTTTCATATAGCTTGATGTTGTCACGTACTTTCTCGCGTTCATTTCTCAAATATCCTACTGGTTTGCTTCTGAGCAATAAGTTCCTGCTCCAATCCTTCGATGCGTTGATGAAGTCGATAACGTTCAGCTAATATTATTAATAAAATATTTTTGCTCTCCTCTGCACTTGTTTCTTGCCTCGCTACTAGTACTGTCAATTTTTTGGCCAACATCTTGATCAATCGCTGAAAATTCGCCGCTGATGAAGTCCGTTTCGGCGACCATTCCCTTAATGTTCATCTCATACACGGAGCAATGACTGCCAACAACAAGGCTTGCGGAAGACAACAAATTTGGCGAACAGAATGCAAACGAAATTTTTTGACTACTAAAAAAATGAATTTCCAAATAAATCTGCGATGTTATGGAAAATTCCTTAATTGAAATGTAGCAAATATTACACCCACTTGTATTTCGGGTGAAATGACATGGAAGCCCAGTAAATTAGCCTCCAAACGTGCAATCAGCTCACTCTGTCAGACCACAGCCGTTTCAAGCTCATCATGAGCGCTTTTCGCTGCTGTCAATCGCTCTGGAAAATAGCACATAGTATTAATAATCTGATGATCCCAATTATGAATACTTTGAAATCAAGATTCTAAGAAAACTCGGTATTTGACATGACTCGTGTCATGAAAACTTTTCAGTAAGGAAAAACTTAGCAAGTAGCAATGCTAGGATATAGCCACACAAAAAAAAAGAAAAAAACATAAAAAACATAAACCCCAATTGACCAAAATTTGCTTTTAATCGAATTTTACCATGTTCTACACGAATTTAACACAATTGCAATGCATGTTATTTCCACAGAGATTAAACTGCAAGTTTCGACAGTATTTCTCGACTGAAAGACTGGAAGATGAAAACATCAAAAAACGTTTTCTTGAGAATAAAGAGCAACAAAAGGAACTGAAGTAACAAAACTTGCAGAGCCTGAAGGAAGAGTTGAAAAAGTTATTGAAACTGGAAGAAGTTATACCATTATTTTATGAACGCCGATTAGAGAAAAAAGGCAAAATAGAATTTCTTCATTAAACATGTGATAATAATGACTGCCATTTGAACTGCAAATAAGGAAGGGTAAAGTATCACAACTACAACAAATTTTGAATCACAAAACTTGAATTATTTGTAAATTATTCCAGAAAACTTAAGCCTCATAAAAAAATCGGAAAAATTGAGAAACTGTAAGATAATTATTCACAAGTAAAAAATAAGCTTCAGGAGCATAGCATATCATGCAAAGTAACAAGTGTGAAAAATAGTGAGATCAAATTTTCGAAACAAAAACAAAAAAAGTAGAGATTCTAGATAAAAACAACCAAACGCATCAAGAGGCTCATAAAAATATGGACGAAAAAAAGTACAAGTAATGAAGTAGAGATCACCTTCAACTAAAACTCCTGAAATAAAATAAAAAAGGAAAAATATACAATGAAAAATAATTACTGACAGTTATGATTAATAAATCAACAAATAAAGCGACAAGAAAAATTGCTTTTTGAAAACATAAACTAATGGCGGTTAAAAAAATTTTCAAACTCAAATTCAAACCCAGATGGGGTTAGACAGTGCAACAATAAAGTCTGCTCGGTGGGTTTTACACTTTTTTTCCAATTCCAAGTCAACTGAAGTATGCATATAAAATGAACATCATATTCTCGTCATCAACTACGTATTTTGTAAAATAATTAAGAAGATACGAGAGCATATCATATAATCCGAAAATTTTCTTCCGGCCGCTAATTCAGCTAATAGCAATAAAACATTGTATACATTACAATAAGAAAAATTTGTTTGACGATTGCGAAGATATAAATTAAGGAAATGGACAGCCAAAAATATGCTTTTTGGAAATAGTTCTTTCCAGCTTGTTAACAATTTTTGATATCAAAATTCTACATTCGAAACCAAATAAACTACAACTGCTTGGCAGCATTGAGTTTTTGAATCCGTTCAATTGCTTTATCAAGAGAACTGTTTTTGGCAATAGTGTTTCTAGTTAAATTGCTATTACTGCTTGATGATACCATTGTTGGTGACCAGTGATATGGTTTTGATTCCAATTTCATTAATTCCGCAAGATCCTACAATCCCAGATGCTTGTAAATAATGTCTGCTATTAGCATGGTGAAGACCACACCACAAAATGAAAATCCACAAAAAAGAACTTCATTATTGGATCTTTAAAACCACTACAACAAGTGGTGCTAGTGTTTTTCACTTTCTCAGATAAATGCGTAATATATGTATTCAGAAAAAAATAAATTAATGGCATAAATACTACATGCTTTTCGAAAGTGGCATGCATATAACTCCTACAGTATTTTCAGTGGTTTTCTTAGATGCATTAAATGGCAAATACAATCCTAACAAAGAAAAAAGTTTTACTCTAGGAAACAGGTTTACAAACTATTTCACCCTGCAAACCGCTCACGGTTATGAGGCTAGGTCATTGATAGTGCAAAGTATGACGATAGTGAATGGATTACTGAAATAATGCGATGCGGATACTATTGGCTGGTTACCTACCTAGACCTCACTTAATAGTAAAAACTAATAAATATCTGGAAGATTGCAATACCAAACAACAAATATAAAAAACAGATTAACCTGTTTCCACCGATCATTGTTATTTTTTCCATTCACTGAATTTCTCTTTTGTCCGTTGTCCCCATTTGGATGATTTTCAGCTCTCAAACTCGCCTGTAATTTAAGTTTTGGAAGAACCGAGGTTGAGGAAAATACAGCTATAGATTTATAATCTTTAATTTATTTTGAAAAAGATCCGTCCAAACCTTTTGTCGAGTCCGATAATTGTGGAACCAATTGCTTACAGTCCTAGTACTTAAAGAAAGAGTTTGCGAGAGTTGCTCAATTGTTCGTTGGTTCGGATGCTGGTCACGTTCAAAAACATGTTTCAGTGCTTCTTTTTGCTGATCCGTAATTACTGTTCTCTATAACAGGAGAAGGAATTTTATTTCGAACTTGTTAGTAAAATAATGCATTAAAAATCCAAGAACCAATAACATTTTTGAACAAAGTTGAAATGTTAGTAAGGCTTAGTCAGTCAATCTTTCATGTTAAGACTGCGCTGATTCTTTCACAGAAAATTCATAAAAATCAAAATGACGAAAAAAAAACCTGTGCTTTCTTCGGTAGCTCGCCAACAGCAGTTGTGTTCAAAGCTGCTTTTCTTTTCTGTGGTGACAAACTTTTTGTTAAAGCACCTGTAGAAGCCAGCGTATCCACCATATTTGAAAAGGTTGCTGTGAGGGATGAAGATAGTAGCGGAGTGGGAGTAGATGTCTCATGTACTCTTCTATTCCCATCCAGTTCACCGAGCCATTCGCTCATCCTGAGATACAAATCACGAGCACGTGGGGATAATTGTTCCCAAGTTTTTGGCTTGGCCAGAAGTTCTGACACACCTCCTGGACTTACTCCCAGCACCACGTCACCAAATGTCTATAAAGGGAGGATAAGTTAAAGAGTAAAGGCAAAAGCAGGGAAACATTCAATCCAAAAATGATATGATTGAGACAAAAATATATTCTGCAAGACATAAACAAGATGAGACAAATAAAACAATAGCATGACTTCCACAGAATTTATATCTCATTCTGTTATCCTTCAATTTTGTTAGACTTAGATGATGAAATGGCAGGAGAACTTCAAGAAGGTATTAAATTAAAGAATAAAAGAGTGGAAATAACGACAAAATAACTTCGCTTCACATTCTACATAAAAGCCAAACAGGAGGAAAAGTTTCAATTCAAAACACCGCCTCAATCACGCATTATATTGGTAAGCCAGCTGAAATCAAATATATAATCTTATAATATTTACATAATGAATAAAAACAGACTTTCTGAGAAATTCCACTGCTGTGTAATCGATCTTTGACTTGCCGCGCAATCTCACTTGTATCAGCCATTAACAGCTTTTTTTTCACATTTCGCATCATTTTTTTGTCACCATCATCCATGACGCACACTTTCTTAATTTTACGCGTTTTTTCAGTACGCTTCACAGTCTACACAGAAATAAAAGTCAGCAAGGATATAGATTCTTCAGCTATTCCAAGACTCAATTTATAAATTGCTCACTGTTGGGATAAATCCCACCTTGAAATCTTTTCACATCTAGAACTGCATGAAGATCGAGCATTGTGCAGACAGCTACCACCAAAACGAGACCCCCAATCAGGTAAGGTAATCTGTTTCAATATATAACTTTTTGATCTGTCTAAACAAAGACAAAGATAACGTTGTCAGTTTAAAAATACATTTCGAAGTATTTAATTAAGCTTTATATATGCGATTTTGTCTGGACGCCCTGATTTATTTATATGCAGTAAACATTAACCTCGTGATCAATTTCGTCAGCTAAAGGGAAATTTCGCCTGCTAAGCAATCCACTAATAGAATTTTGTTTTGCGCCATTGTTTGTTTCATTCTTAGACAGCACTTCCGAAGATTGAATTGCACCTAATTTCCCATTCAACTCTGTAAAATATTTTTCTGTTCGGGGAATTGTGTTTAAACGTCGTTCTTTTTTCTTTTTTCTTTTTTTTTTTTTTTTTTTTTTTCTACACGATTTAACATCACAAAACAGTGCATCGATTTTGGTCCCTTACAAATAAAAAGGACGAAGAGAGCCACAGCACCTGCTTCAGGTTTACAAACCAAAGACTGAGCTTCGTTTAAAAAAAGCTGCATGCGCACAAACGGTTCGCGTCCTTTCTGCGTGAGCATAGTCCAGGGTTTAGGCCTTGCTAAAAGATCCGAAACAGATCCTTGAGAAAGACCAAGCACATATTCACCAAACTGACGTTGAGATATTGAGTTTAAGCAAAGGAAATCTTTGATCTGTAAATGACGACACCAGTTAACTGCAACAATTTTGAAAAATGAATTTCATGGAAAAATGTTTTAGAATATGCATGAAAGTTAAAACTTTATTATTTACTTGTCTCACGATATCTTCAGTATCCAATACTGGATAACGTTCAAGCTCTTCCTGCGTTATGGATGCCATTCCACTACGACATTTCAAAGCAAACAAAGCCTGAGCAGAATTTACAGGAAAATTTGATTGTAGCGGTGAACCGGTATCTCTTGTTGATCCGCAACGAGACGACGATGATGACAAAGAGGAAGATTTATTCGATGTTTCTATTGTTGCAAGCTATGAAAAAGAATAATGGAGATATGTTGGTTGACAAACTATGTTTGTAAAACCTTTTCAACTAGCGTTGAAAAGTCATATTGAAAAGTTGTTAAAAATCAGAATTGTCCATTGGAAACCCCCTAAAATGGTGGAATCGCGACAATAATAGAGGCGAATTTCTTCTTTAGTTTTTATTTGCTTTCCTTTCAATGCTCTTTCATTTTAAATTAATCAGAGTCTCTGACACAACGAAGTCCACTGCAACTGAAAAAATTGCTGTGAACATCAGTAAGAAAGCAAAAAATAATATAGTTTACCTTTTCATCCTTACTTCTCACAATTAAAGGCCGTGAACCAATTGCCTGTTCTAGATGAGATTCCTGAAATCCGGAAATCCCTATTTCCGAAAACGATGGATATTGGTATCATGAATTGTAACAGCCATCACGCTACAGATAACTTGTGAACTTGATCACTGAAATTCGGAACTTCAGCAATAAAACTAGCAAAACTTACTTGCTCCCTTAACAATGCCAATTCACGCTTATATATCTTCATAATTTTTTCTTTCGGTATGTCGTCATGTCGCCAGCGACTTGTACGCTGCACGACTGAATTAGCGTTACCACCACCAGCTGCAGCTGACAACCTATCACGCTGTTTCAACTAAAATGCAAATAGTGATAGACAACAAGGTTAGCTTTATTTTTAATTGGTTTTGACCACCCAAGTTTGATATTTCAAATAAAGTGACAGGAAATAAAATTTTTCCAAATCAAAAGAGCCGATTGAACTTACATCGCCTGGAGCGGCTCTCGAGGACTGTTTTTGCACAAATAGATCTAAAGTATCATCTGCATTATATCTAGACACAGCAGCTAACGAAACAGCTTGTTGATCCCATAAAATTTCACGTGATGGTACTTCAATTTCGATTAATCCTGACATATGCATAATAAATTTGATAAATCCAAAAAACTCGAGTTTACAGTGTTAATAAAAAGCTTATATTAGCATAAATTTCTTTAATAGAGGATAAATAAATGAGAGAAATCCTAACCCACTGGTTGAGTTCGACGAGGTGAAATATTACACAACAGTTCAATAGCTTTAGGATCTGAAACCCAGCCATACATGCGTCGAAATGCTTCTCGCCCTTTATCAGTGAGTTTATTCCAATGCCTTGGTTTTGATAATAATTCACTGAGTGAGCCTTGTGACTACAAAAAAAAAAAAAAGAAATTCGTACTCAATCATGAGTATAAAAATATTCATCGCAATTTATAAAAATCTTAATCCAAAAGCAACAAAAATTGACAATTGAATTTCAATTATACAAAAACTGAGTAATACGGTAAATATGGTTATTCTCGCACGGTTTTACAACCATGGCAACTAAGTACAATTCAACTAGAAATTAATTCAAGGAATTAAAATAAAAAACAAAAACCAGAGAATCAAATACCTTGACTACCTGGTTCATGACGTACTTCGCGAATAACCGCTGTCCAATATTGTGGGTGACCATTAAATGCTTGCACTGCTTTGCAATTTCCGTCGTATTCAAAGCTTTTGAACCTAATTCGTGGATATTTCTGGTAACGATGTCCTGTAAGGACTGCTTCTATTCGAAAAATAAATGATACTGGAATATCAATCGTCATTAATACATATCAAGTTTAGTTAATTCATTTAATCACCTACACAATTGGATAAGTTATTATACAGAATTTTTCCCTTTTCTCAGCAAATATTAAATTAACTATATTTATTCACTTAACTATATCTATTTACTTCACCTTTTTCTTGGTCAAAAATATATCACATCAACTAGTTCAAACCATTAAGCATTGATTCCACAAATGTGACCCAATATTTGTGTAGTGTATCGCAGTAATTTCAATACATAATTCATTAACTAGAATTTATACTTATCAGTTGTGATCTCCACTAACAATATCAAAAAATGTCGGCTGAAATTAAAGAGAAAGGAAAAACCAAACCTGCAGTTCATTATAAGTCCTGAGTTCAGCAGGTGTCCGAGGTAATTCGTGTAAACTGGACGTACTCGCTGAATAATAATTGTCTAGTTTCGGAACATCATTTGATGAACTGGCAGAGCACTGAAACAAATTTTATACTATTAACTCTAACAAGTGATTTTTCCTTTTCTTAACTTATTACTTCTAAACACTAGTATTTGATTGATTATGCTTTCACCACTGGATAAAGCAATATCTCCAAATGATTTATAATTACTATGAATGATACGGCTAATATTAAAAGTCGAGAAGTGGTATTTACCATAAATAAATTAAGGAGATTCGTGGCACGATGCGGATCACTTTCTAAATCCAAATCCCCATTGGTTTCCACTGATTTTTGCCCGCTCTAAAAAGAATGACCATGCTTCGAAATTTATTATTTTAAGTTAAGCTAGAGGCACACAAAGTATTTGTTTCCAGAATATGGGAGGATCTCTCTTAAGCAAATCTTTCAGAAGATCTGCCTTATCAGAATACGAATCCGAATATACTTTAACTATAAGAATTCAAAGCCATGCCTTATTTGAGAACAAATCGGCGAGTGTACTGCCATTGAAGTTGGCGTCAACTAAACCAAAAACATCTGACAACTCATTTCCATCCATCGGTTGTTCCTCTAAAACTTTGTGATTGTCACCTATAAAGATGAGGTGGTTTCTTGCACCCTATCATCCGAAAAAAAACACACACACACAACAAAGTTCAGGAAAAATTGGATATAGAATAAATGTGAGGCGATTGCGATTTAGTACTGAGAGGAAAAAGAGCAATTCAGAACACCAATCTTCAGCAACACTTTTTTTTGAAATATCAAATCTCGATTTTTAATAATCCCATAAAATTATATCTGGAATGATATGCATCGTTGGGATATCGCATCAAATGCTTCAACTATCCAAGATGTTGTTTTTACACGACCATGCAAATAAACTGCATTTCTTGGTCTTTTTTTCTGAGGGTTTCTATGGGTCGCAAAATTCTCTCATCGCTATTTTACGGAACACGCAGGATATGTAACATTAATGTTCATAAGATCACAATACATACATGCAGTAAAAAACTATTCTGATAAATAAATAAATAACAGATAGTGCAAAGAAACGCACAAAAACTTGAATCCAATTGAAATGGAGTGCCATGTAATTTTCAAATACTTGCCCCTAACTTTTCCAGTTTCCTCAACATTGCTATCTTTATTCTTCTATTTCAAAACCTCATTCTTGGATCTTCACTAGATCTTTGTTAACCAGTATATAGTTACTGCCTCTTGGAGTACTTCGTGACACCAGTATCAATCAACAACAGGTGAAGCCAAAATATGCGTCTACGTGTTACTTCCATTAATTTGATCTCTCACATTCCAGAACTAACGATCAGTGAACAAACCTTCAAGTTTTTGATCGCGCATTCGCAAATCCACATTTTCACTCTGCAGTTTGCGATTTTTTCCAACAAGCAATTCATCGAGTGCCTTCGAACGACCACCCAACTGCACTTCGGCTGTTGCTGTCGCAGTGGCAGTAACACCGTTGCTCACAAAACCTATTCCTTCAGCAATTTCTTCGAACTCAATGCTACGTAGAATCCTAAACAATAAAGTAATCTAACGAAATTTCCTTAATAATGTTTAGACTCCAAGTTATTCGAGTAGCTGAAATCTCTTCATAGAGCTTTGAACTGTGCATTATGTTCACTTTTCAGTTCTAACGTTCCCTTTTTAGAATGAACTGCTTTTCATCTTCAATCTCCAGATCTAACTTTCCGCAAACCTCAAATCTTTTTTATTATCTTCATAATCAGACTGAGCCTCCAGTTGGGCTCGCAGCTGCGCTATGATCTCCATATGGCGCTCCAGTTCTTGGGTCAATTCATCGATACGTTTGGTCGATTCTGTTTTTAAATGGATAAGCTTGGAGTTCAACTTCTTGTTTTCTTCCAACAACTTATGAATCTGCAAAATATCCTTTCGTAAGATGACCAAAAGAAAGTTGAATACTTCAGGCAAAAAAAGAGTTTCCAGATCGGATAACCTGACTGTCTTTCGAATGAATTAGAAAAGCGCCTCCATGTGCTCCTTCATTTGGACTTGAACTAACACAGCTTATACCTTGCAAACGTTGTACTTCTTTCTCCGCTTCTACCTGAAAAACCATCAGCAACTAATACCTATATAAAAGCAACAAACAGTTCTATAATTTAAAGAACTGAAAAAAATGCATTTTCTTCTCTAGTTGGATCTGATTTAATAAATGATACGATGGCTTCATCCAGTCATCAAAAAGCAAAAGATTGGCCCATATTATGTTTATGTCATACTAACAGCTCTCTGTAAGGCATTTTCGAGATCATTCGTAACAATTTCCAATTTTTCGTCATTTACAATATCGTCCTTTACTAACTGCAACTTCGTCTCCTCAGGCATCCGATTAATTTCTTTGTTCTTTATCTAGAATTGCTGGAACCCTTTTTACATCAGAAATTGAGCACTCATACAGAGGTAGTCATTGCATGCTACTAAAGGAAAGATGGTAGAATATTTTGTGACGATCATGATAACAACATCGATCACTTTCAATCGTTATGTAATACGAATTTTCAAAGTAGGAATCAAAATTGATGGTTGACGAAAATATACCGTTAGATCTGCAACTGAGAGCGTTTTATTTTCAGCAACGACTTGCTCCCGCTTTTCTGTAACTTCTTTTTCAAATGTTTCTAGTTCGACACGCAATTCCTTTTCTCTCTCGTTTATTGCAGCCTATAATATAATAAAGTTCTACACTACAGTTAAACTTATGAAATAGGGTGGGAAGACTAATCAGAGCTGAGCACAAATCAATAACAGAAAAGAAAGCACATGGAGTAGGACCAGTGAATCCGGAAGCGATACAATCCTCAATCCACCAAGCTATTACTATAAAGTACTGGTTCCCAACCCGCGAGAACTAAATGTTGTCCGGCGGCATGGAAAGCAGGGGTTGTCCTTCACTGTTTGGTAAACCAATGCATTAAAAGTTTCGATTAAAATATATTTTCAAATTATCAGAATCTATTATTTTTGAACCCTGTCCTTCCTACAAATAAAAAACCAAAGTGGTCTTTGGCCAAAAAAAGTTTGAAACCACTACCATAAGAGTCCAATATCCTCAATTAAACAAACCTGGACATTACTATTTGTTTTAGCTTCCATTTCTTTCATCCGTTCCTTGAGTTGGCGAATAGTTAGATCTGAAGATAAGACTTAATTTGAATTTAAAATTACTCCCCCAACTCAAGAAGGTCACGAAATGCTGTCAAATGCTCACACAAAATCCTTACTGGAAGTCAGTTCCCATGCTCAACCTGCCAAAGTTCCGTTAGAAAGAACTATTGGTCGTGTACAAGGGGGCGAATTTTCGCAAAAGCCGAATCACAAAGGGCGAATTTTGTTGGCGGAAATTAAAACGTTTTACATTTTTGTACCTGTTGTTTGACTATTTCAGCGAAAATGTTAAATACCAAGACTGCCCGTATTCAGCTTATTGCTATCGATAATACTGAAACGTTAACTTATGCCAAGTACAGTTCATCTGGTATGACTATTTTTGGCATGTGGCTTCCCATTCAGAATTAACCAATCTCCCGTTCAGAAGTAATTATTGCACCTTCTTCCTTGGGATCAGCTAAGCATTTATGCTGCATCAAATTTTCTCGGAACAAAAATAAGCCAACTTTATTTCTGAATGTTTCAAAATGTCTGAAAAGTATAATGCGATTTAGTAAGTACATACCCTGATTTCGCAAGTGACCATATTCTTTTTGTAACTCATTTAGCTGTTTAGTCAGATTCCTAACTCGCTCATCAATGGAACATAACCGTATGACTTTCCTTAGCAATGTTGAAACTTGTTCCAAATATGGAAAAGGATCTGCGAAAAATAAAAATATAATAGATACAGCAATAATTAGGTACGTGCAAAGAAAATGAAGAGAATGCGGAAAAATATAAGGCTCTATATTTTTCCAAAGTCTCACTATTATATACTTGATAAATTCAAAAAAAAAAAGAATCAAAAAATGAGACACAAAAGAAAAGGAGAAGAGACAAGGCGACAAACCACTAGTCTCATGACGACAATTAAGAGTTAATCAATACGCAACCTTGGATCACAGCTTGAATAGGGCTGCAGGACGATTGTAAGCAATAATAAGTGTGGTGATGAGCACACAAGCGCAAGCTTACATGTGTCGCAGGAATTCGATTGTCGATACGACGATTGCCAAGGACAGAACTCCTATCGACTAAGCGCTGCTCACTAACTGACTAGATGACTGGATGCAGAAAATCGAACCCAAAAATAAACGATTTTCAAGGATAATGAAAGAATGGAGCGACTGATGGTCGATTCAATACGATGCGAATGCAATGGACGCATGGATGGACGGAACGCTTCAAAAGCAAATAATCAATGCGATTGCGCGAGCTCCCGCAATGCTAAGATAGACAGCCTTGTAAAAGCAACTTACTGCTTACTAGAGCAATGATCAACGTTTGACTTAAACTTAGCTCAGCCAAGCCTACCTCTGCCAACTACCAGATGCTAGTATATATTGAGCAGTAATTCACGCGCTTCTCGAAAATTCATTTAATATCAAGCTCTGTTTCGTTCGCTCAAGTTTAAGCTGACTTTAATCATATTTGACGACAAAGTGTTCGAAACGTCACATAGCCTATCAATAAATGAATATAGACAGCAGTTGCAAAGCAGCTTTCCACAATATTCACACAATAATATCCTTCTATATTATACATCGGCGATAATGTAGTGATTAAGCTGATGCTCTAACAATCTCTGCATAGCGGTAGTCATGGATGGTCAGAAAGTCAGTACTGAACATCTCAAAAATGTTTAAGATACAAATGACTTTGAAGGCCGAATGACATGAATGGCTGTTGGAAGTTTGGATCTATTCAAAAAGCAACAAATTCCAACACAAGTGAGATGGATACAGATGGAAAAACGAGGAGGAAAAATTCAATCACTTATTTTGTTCTACTGATAAAAATTTTCTTACCATAAACAGAATGTCCGGCAAACAAAGATTAAATCAGCTTCTGCTGCTGTTGCTCTTTCTACAGCCCGATCGTACTCCTTTTGAAACGCTCTAATCAACGATGAAGCAGCTTTACGCGACTGCTAAAAACATTTTAGGTATAGAAAAAAACATAAGTATAGCCCTATATCGCCCCACCTAATCAGTAACCTCCAAAACATGTCTAGTAGTTAGAAATGAAGCAGTCGGTTTTCTGGTTTTTGTCTTTTATACTCGATTTATATCTTGTATGATATCACGCCTGGAAACATTCAAGTAATAATAGAGTGACATTTGTCGAACTTTTCGGAATTATGTTATGCAGATTTCCGACTTATACCTTTTTCACTACTTTAATGGTAGCATTACTGTAGTGGTAGCACTATTGTGGTAGTACGTTTGACTGATGCCATCAGTTACATACACTTACATACTCCATAGCGTATTGAAATGCGAAATCCAAATATTAATATATTTTAACCATGTCAATATTTTTAGACAAGCACGATATTTAGCGTGATATCAGCAATCTTACCGTGATATCAGCAATTCAATATCAAAACGTTTCGACTCATACGCATGATGAGTGATGCGTAAATTATTAACTGACAAACAAGTAAATATTGATAAAAAGAGTACTTAGGAGCGAGGAAAATGACACCAATCTTTCTGTCAGACCAATACTAGACAATCAGGTCTCAAGAGGGTTCGACTGTTAATGGTGGACTTGATGCTGATAATTAAGTTAAAACAAATTTGCAAGTGGACTCCATTGCAATGGAACTATAAGAAACTGATTACTTACTTTGTCAGCACATTCATAATATTTTTTGCTTCCAGTAATAAACTGTTGGCGAGCTACTCGACACTGATTCTCTCGAACACCAACTGCCTGTACTTCTTCGTTTAAATTCTTTTGCAAAGGTTACTAAAAAAAGAAAAGTTTATAAAAAGAGGGATAAGGGATCGATCAACGTTGTCCCCACGAGAAGGTGAGGATTCTAGACGAACCTGAATCGAGTCAAAGAGAGAAAGAGCAATAATCAAAAACTGTGTGTTTTTTTTTTTTGATTTGCCTCGAAAAAGATATACAGTAGTATCCAAAGTGACAAGATTTAACTTCATCATCAAATACAAAATTGAAATAAACACTAGATGACATAATGATAAACGGTAATATTTATGAATACAGTGTTCTGGGAAATTGAATCGAAACCTTTGACAATTAGATTATCTTCCGCCCTGCATATTAATAAATTCAAACTATTTTATAAGGTTTTGGATTACTTTATGGACAGATATATGGCCGATAACGAAAAGTAGCAATTACAACAAGCCGAAATGAATGATATGCAGGATTCAACTATGAAAGCAGTTCCATTTAATAGTTCAAAAGACTAAAAAGCGGAAAGAGAATGAAAAAGAGAGATCAGTAACTGGAGTATACGGCAAAATAAGCCAGTTGTCTGAGTCGTGTGCAGCTGAGATGAATTTACTTAGTCAGTTTGTTAACAACCATTTCAGTAAGTATGGTTTTGGAGCCTCATCGAAAATCGATCCGCCAGATGGGCTCGCCTTTCCCGGCAACAACAGTATGATTTGATTCTACGACAAAATAACATTCCTTCTCACCACCATTCCATTCAGACTTCACATTTCAAACTCCGTGTTGACCACTGACTGAACTGAATCTTTTCCAGCACACACATAAACAGACACACACACATACACACATCCACGGACACAGAGATAACGTACAGCAGTAAACAAATCAATTTACTGATATTGATTTATCTGACATGAGCTCAATAATTTACGCCTACTGATAGGCAATACTCCGGAGACTGCTTCAATACGGGAACAGCTCATGCTTGTCCGATAATGCATGCATGTGCTTTGAATGAAGTTTTTACCAAACATATGTTTTACTGAATAGAAAGAATAGAATGATCCTCAAGATGTGTACCGTTTTCGGTACTGCCGAGACAATGAATGAAGGATGAGGAAGTATCTTTATCCCTCAAATTTGATGAGTCGAATTTCTACAACAAGCCAACTCATAAATTATTCGAAAAATGGACATATGCAATTATGTTTTCACAATATGGCAGAAAGTTTGCGAATACTTACAAGCACATAAAGTTTTGGAAATGATTTCTTTCCCCCCTTTGTGATTTTGAGGATTATTCAACTAGCTGCACTTTGTTTGTTGACCTTTCCCTTTTTATGCAATTCCAAATCGGTTAGTCATCATTTCACATTCCTCGATTGCAAATTTTTAACCCCTGTGCACCTTTTGATACCCACTCGAGTTACAACGGATTTAATGAATATCAAGCATAAGTGGAGTCGAAATCAAAAATTGTGGAAGGACGGCACAGAGTGCTGAAAAGCCTCTCTTTAACACCTTGCCACTTATTTGGTCTATCCACTAAGACTGAACGAGATATATTACAGAGATTAACTAAATTGAAAAAATGAAAAGCTGAGATGTTGTTATTTCAACTTGATCAGCTGCAAAAGCTCCGCTTAAGCAGCACTGTACCTGCAAGTATTCGAAATCGATCTGTGACCATTTTCTTGCCACATTTTCCATTTCTTGCACCTTCTGTGGATCTATTGCTATATCACTTTCTAAAGAATCAATTAGCTTTACCCATTATCTAATATACTGTTTTCTTTAAAAAAATGGTAATAAGAAATTCGAGGGATTGAAAGCGCAATAATGAGAAATGTTTTGCATATCGGATTTCTATAATTTTCCAAACTAAGTATCTCTTAAAGTTTGGTAAAACAAGAAATTTGCTTGGAATGGTAAGCAGATTAGAAGAATGGCCAGAGAAAGTTATTTCTTCCGTAAAGTTTTTACCGCACTCATACAAAAAGCCGTTCTATTATGCAATTTCTGGTGCGTTATAACTAATTCCAATAGTTCCAGTTTACACCGATCATTTCATCAACAGTTCAAAGGACATGACCTTCACAAACTAAAACTTGAAGAACCAGTAAATTTAGTGTTGATGGACTACTCAAATCACCCGGCAGTCACCTCATCATTTTAAATTATTGAAAGTTCTACGCCCCCTAAATTTCTTCACATCAGCATGAATATTACTGATGTAACTTCATTGGCACCTCCATCTACCCTCCATTTATTGATACAAGAAACCGAAACAAATCAGAGAAAACCTAGGAAAAAAAATTAGCCGACTGGATCCCCGATTAATATTTCGTTATTGGAATAGAAAAATCTACAGCAGCACACAAAGGTACCAACAACACGTTGCCGGAAACCATTGTGGCATCAGAGGCATGTCAACGACTACTCGCGAAACTTCCTTGATCAATCGATCAATATGTGCAGCAGTGCTCTGCACCACAGATCGATCTACTTCACCACTATATGCAATGCACTGCGTTCAGTAAAAAGGTTCATTATCGTGCATTTGTGATATTCTGTATTTTGAGAACAGATTCAATAACAAAAAATAGTATCCAAAAATTAGTAGGAAAATTTGCATATATTCTAGGGTATAGGAAAATCTTTTTTCTTTGAATAATTTATGTAGCCAACAAGTAAGGAAAATCATTTTTTATTGTGTACAATTCGTAGCTGACGTAAAATGAATGTTATCCATATCTGCCACATTTTAAAATAATAATTGTGAAATGTTTAAAACATACGAAAGGCGGAAGAGAATAGAACTTTATCAGGGAATATTACCTATAAACCAATTCTGATTTACATAAATGAAATATACAGAAAGTACGCAACTATGAACACTTCATATATCGAAGAAACTGTAGCGCTGTTGTTCATAAGCACGACTATCTTCACGTAAATGATAATCATCTGGTAATTCTGTCAATACTTTCGCAGCTTCAGCTTTATAATCTCGTATGTAATGTACTGAATTAAAAAATGAAAAATAAATTATGAAAGAAACTATGGTGTGGAATAAGTAACAAAATGTAAATTCAATCATGACGACCGAAAGCCAGAAAAATACTAAATTTTAATTAACGAAGGAAAGACTAAACTAGTTAATTATTTATTCTTTACTTCTAAGATTACTTTGGCGTCCGCAAATCCATTTCAACAACTTTTAGTAAAATATCTGCTCATACGATTCCAACACATTATGCGTTACTGCAGCAATTTGCAATTTTTTGCTCAAGAATAGTACTTAAACTAAAGGAAATGTTATATTAAAATCAGATAAATACTTGAAGAACTTACTAACGTGAGTCTAAATATAAATGAGACAAATGAACTAAAATACTGTTGTAATTACCATGTTTTGGAAAGTGTGCATTGTGCACATGTAATTTGCTGAAATATCCTACTCTCGGTCGAGTAATGTTTAAGTTTTCTTCCACGCAAATATCCAAACGACGTTGTTGCTCACGACAACTGTAACTGCTATTACTATTAGTACCATTTTCGTGTAATTTAGTTAATAAGGTTCTCCTAAGAAGTTATAGGGAATTCCAAAAACAATATGGAACACAGCTGTTGTAATCATTTCAAAATGTTCTTAACACTCAAAATTCAAATCTGAAGCATGGTTCTTTCCTTTTTTTTTAAACAGTTTTGTAACTTCCAATCTTAGAAATCAGTGAGAAGAAACAAACGGTGTAATGTAGAGTTTGGAAGTACGGTGATCAATACAATCAGCATAATGATTAACGTTGTCACTGCAAGCCTTTTTCAGTGATTGTAAGAATTTAATACCACATGCGGTAAGAGCTTGACCTTCTCTCAGCGAAAGACGTGGATCTTCCGTTTCTTGTCGACGCAACATAAAATCCTGTAAACACACCACACTATTTTCAAATACAGACAATCAAAATGGAAAGTAATAATCATTTCATAGGCAACCAAAGGTAATTCGTCTTATCTTCAATTAAAAAGTAAAATTTCCTCTAGAGTCATAAAATGAATCGAAGTCAATTTAGTTCAACTGATAAAAGTTGAAAAAACGAACTTTAACTTCTTTTTCACACGCTTTATGCATATATGGTATAACAGCTTTAAAATAAGGCGTTGAAAGAGTGATTTCATGAGGTACTGTAAGCTCTTCGTCAGAGGGCATCGGTGTACTTTTGGTTAACATCCCCCTAAAATGAGATTACTGATATACTAATTATATAAACTGTACAAAGACAAAAATGTTTTCTTGTCCCTTCATTAGTAACAAATATCTAATTTGTTATATCCTAAATAAAAAATTGCTAAGGTAGTTGAAATTGATGAATGATCACTGAAAAGTGGCGATGGACAGATAATGATATATGGGAGATCCGTCTTACAGTCATTGGCAAAGACGGCGAAGATTCCCGCACAATTGATCCAACTATTCCCTCATCTTCCTTCCCTCCCATAAACAAGTGAAGAAGAAATACGAGCGAATTAGATAATCCATTTTTCCAAGCTTTAAATTACCCTGTCCAACTATCAGAGCAGAGGACAACGGTTACAATAAGCTCATGCTCATTCTTCCAAAATAAACAACACAACTGAAAAGTTGTAAACGCGTGGATTATTCACCGTAAAATCCACCAGTACTTCCACTCCGTCCGCACCCAGCTACCGACAGAACACTCCACTTTCCCGATATTTCATGCAATGGCATAATGAAAACCTCGGTCTCACCAAGAAGTACGAAAATAAAGGAGAAATAAGATTGGCATGAAAAGTCAAAACTGCGGACGAGTTGGAGTAATATAGTCTCCGCAAATAATACTATTTACGGCTGACAATATCTGATAGTCTGCTTATTACCGACTTGATTAATTAACTATTAAATGGAATAGTCTGAAGGGTGAAATTGCGGCGCAGACTGTGCTGGTACTGTAGAGCCTCCTTTCTATTGAAAAACTATGTAAACGACTGCACCATCCTGATGAAACATTATCAAAAGCTGATAAAACACTCGAAATCTTTAAAAACTTAATTTCTATGCAGATTTGAGCTTGACTTAATTTAAAAGCCATGAATGCTAGAAATTATAAATTGTTTTCTATTCAAGGTGCCCGCAAAGGGTCGAAAGCTAGGTCGTTTTTCACAAAGGTGTGTAATCACAATTGATTTCCTAGAAAATAATTTTGAATGGAATCGAGAAATCGGAAATTTTCCCTTGTGCTGATTGAAATACATGAAAATAATTTTCAATCTCAAGAGATATTTCTTAAAAATAAACTTTACATTGAAGTATTCAAATATTTCTGGATAGATTTGAAATTTTTAAATTAAATAAAGCCTTCGAAAATACAATTGCATGCTATAACTGTTACAGATGAAAACATTTCAAAATTTGCGGAATGCACGGACCACGCCGTTATCACGGTCACAAGCACAATCATCGAGCAATAAGCCATCGAACAGTGAAGATCGAGCCGTCAACAGCAGCAGTGTGAAGCAAGGACAGCAGTCACGTTTCAGCAGATTTTTACCGTCGTCGCAGTTCAAAACAGCTGTTGAAAAATCTAGTCGCCGACCGAGAACCATTTCAGGCGAAAAGCATCTCGTTAATCCAAAGGTCAAAAAGTCGACAATGCCGTCAAAGGCTTGGTATTTCTATCTCTGGAGTCCTTTTGGAGTTACTTCTATCTTTTCATTCCTTCGGTCACAAAATTCCTATATAATTTACGTAAAAAGTTTAAAATTATGACTGAAGCAAATTCATCCGTATTTAACCTGAAAGTAGAAAGTTTCGGTTTGGAAACAAGGCGTGGAAAAGGTATATTCTCGCCAAAAGCTCAAATTTCGCGAATACAAAACAACCTTGGATTTCCATGTGAACTACCAGATGACCTCGTTGCGGAGGTTGACATACAAGCAAAATTCGATCAAAAGGACAAAAAAGTGAGCGAAATTTATGTTTGCAATTCGCTCTTCATCTATTCTCCTTTTGTGTTCTCATATCCGTTTTCCCTTCAAATTTTGAAAATCAATCAATAATTGTGTCATATTTTAAAAATTTTGGAATTGATCTGGATAAACAGATTAACCTTCAAGCTTAAAACTACGGTAACGTCCTAATGATGCAATTTACCAGTTTCTGAAGTACTCTTTTGTGGGTGATCTAGTCTTTCAGGTAGGCCTTACTATAACCAAGTCGCTGCTCATTCTTAGAGTGGAGGAATATTCAATATTTTATGGAAAATTGAAAATATGCGATTTCTTAACATATCTTCAAGATGAACCAATTGCCAGCAAAAAAGAATTCTACGATAGGTTGAAACCATTGCGAGATGTTGGCAAAGAGGTTGTGAATCATCTCAAATTCTTCATTCCTCATTTATTTTCAGGTTAAACAATGAAGCTTATTTCCAATTTTAGTTTCATTTGCGGTTACGAAGGCCATTATGGAATACGCCAGCCACTAGATTACCAAAAGGTTACGATCGCGCACCGGGATATAGTTATATTCGCGGTCTGATGATCCTTTATCCTGGCGGTAATCTGGGAATGAACGTCAAATCTTATAACAACAAAGTTCGTTTTTTTCATTATTAATATCGGTTTAAGCACATGTTGTTAAATCACTTCATGAATTTTTCAAATTCTCCGAATAAATAGAAGAGATACTTTCAAAATTTGCGGTAAACCTTTAGAAAGGTTTTTATAAATTTAAATATTTGACCTGCTCTTGAAAACTACGCAATCTTTGGAGCATAAAATGTCATTGTTAAACTTCCAGAAGTTCAACAATCAGTTCAACAGTGATGCTATTCCTTTATCTAAGATTCGGTGCTTCATTTCAGGTATACGTAACGAGTACAGATCAGATGAGTATAGCATCAGCCGCTTGCTTGATGGGTGACTGTATTGTAGACGTAGATGGTACACCGGTTACGTCAACTGTATCATGCGGTGAACAAGTCATTTCAGGACTTAAAAATCGTAAATTTGTACGTTGCATGCATTTAGGCAATTAATTGTTCAGCTATGAATATCAAAATTCAAATTTCTCAATTAAAAATTTTGACAGGTGCTAATGACAATTGAAAGAGCGGTGGATGTGCAAGCTATACGTGTAGTGAAATTTGTGCTACTTGTTGAGAAAATTCCTGAAAAGGATCCCAGGTATTAAATGTTCTGAGACTGCTACTTCATTTAGGAAATCACTAATTTTAAAATATTAATTACTGGCATTTTTTCTAAATTTTTGAGATTTATAAAAATAGGATGGCACACGACACCACTAAGATCGGTGTGGATGAAGCAGAAAAAATTCGGCGACATACTCTCCCAGCAGCTTTGAAAGGCATTTATCGCGGGAAGCATGGATGTGACCAAAAGTATTTTTTTTCCGTTTATTAGTCTTCATTTTTTTCATGGCAATTCTGATCGATCTTTATGTTCAATTTTTATATTATCGCAGCAGTACTTACAATTGTAACTAACTGCAGCCATCCACTTGTTTTTATTATCACGTGAAATATGTCAAAATCTTTCTGATATCCCAGTCTTCAGACATTTGGTGATCCATGAGATGTCAATGTTCACGCCGATTGGTGCCGATCCTTTCAATCCATTGCTGATGCAGGCGGTACCACCAAAGAAGATGGACGCCATGCATGCCAGTAAATCGAGTCAAGTGAATATTCCGACACCTTTACAGCGATCGAAGGAGTAACCGTTGTCTTATAAAGTGACGTGATCCATCCATGACTTTTTTATAGTCTGTCATTTTAATACGTCTTACTCATTGTAATTTATTTTCTGGGCGTGTAAGTGTATTTAGAATTAAAAAATCAGAAATTCAATAGTATAGGCTGCATATGCGTTTGCTCAAAATCTTGTCTGAAACTACGGTTAAGAATTATATGAAGTATTGATGTTTGCTGAAAGCAAATTAGTCTATTAATGTTTCCTTACCAACCATAATGTCGGAAACTTGATTTTATACCTTCCTGGAACATGCACTGTGGAGTTTGGAACAAAAAAAACCTGGCATTTCAATTCATGCAATAATCAATACAAATAATTCTTGCACACTTTCGCCAATTTCTTTGAGTACCTCAATTTCCATTTGTACTGGAAACTGCAAAATTCGAATTACAAACTATTACAAGCTGTAGACTTAAATTACGACAACCAGAATCGGTAGAATAGGAAGCAAATCACTCAGAAATCGCTAGGACAGCAAACTGCTAAGATAGCAATTGAAAAGATCCTTAAATAGATGGGATATATTTTACTTTTCAAGGTAGTATGTTTTCACCGATAACCGGCAAATTCATATGTGAACAAGCCGCTTGCTCTCGTTATTTCCTCGGAAAGCAATTCATTACAACCAAAAAAAAAAACACATATCACGCTGGAGGAAGCTTGACAGTAATTGCAGTAAAGCCTAGACAGAATTTCGATTTTATGTTCTTCAGCTCTCCCAAACTTCAAAATCCGGACCAAAATCCAAATAAAAGTATGACGACCAAGCTTTCAGAATGATATGTTTGTACCATCCACATCTAATCATAAAAGTGGGTTGGATCCTGTAGAAAATAATCAGGTGATGTATGCACCACATATGTATATATGACTTGAAGCTGTTGATGAGATTATATCTTTCGAATTGATTCTTTGCAGCAAGTGGGAATTTAACATTTCAAGAAGGTTTAATACACAACACTTGATTCAGGCTGATTACTTCAGGAGAAACGGAAATTCCACTCCCTTCTCGAATCAGACGAAAAGCTACGAACGGTATACACAGGAGACCAGCGTTCAGTAGCAGAATGATACGACAACCTCAACGAAATTTTACCATTCCCGTGCTAATCAAACTTATGATAACTGAATTTCACTGTTTCCGCCCTAAAGTTGTTTTACACTATAATTCCCAACAAAAACCACCACATTAACACTTTGCATATTAGTCAGAAATCCAAATTCAAATTGTAAGCGAATCATTGATATTTATGTACACTGTGCTAATCAGTGAAATGAAATTTTAACGAAAAAGTTTCAGTACTACACCGTGTGTAAATGGTGCGATTTAACCTTTCTTCATAAAATGGATTAAATTATGCAAAAACCTAAGTAATGTAAAAACGTATGTACGTGTACGTTCATACATTTGTATCATTACTTCAGTTTGTTCATACGTTTTCCATACGTTTTTGTTCATACGTGTATCCGCGAAAAGTAAACTTGTCAGCTTATATTTTAGTGCAGTATTTCTTTTTTTGCTTTTTAAAGTGAAAGGTCTTAGCACTATTTTTATAGACATCTATCGTTAGAAAAAATAAATAAAAAATAATGCTGCTGACCCGAAATTAGAAAAAAGTGAGTTTTGTGATGATGGCAAAAAGTCGGTGGAAGTAGAAGAAAAACGAAGAGAGGAAATAATGTTTCTCAAATAGTCCTTAAAAGAATCCACTACTAATTATAGCCCTAAAAGCCCATACGAAAGGTATTTTTTTTTTTTAAAGTCAGCACTGGATGGAGTACGCAAGCACATAATCTACTGAATCTACATAATCTACTTCACATTTCGGTACACTGTCTACATATCCATTCAGAATATCCGAAATAGAGGAATACATTTCTGGTACGTATCAAAGGTCCCACCATTATTATTTTCGTCTAATAATAAATATAATGAGAAAACAAATTTTCAGCTGTAATATAGTTTTCTTTAAGTCACGCTCCTTGCAAAATATGTTAATAGCATATTTTCCGAGATTTGTCGAGAAGTACCCCTCAAATTTGATTATCATCGGCAATGGTTGATGTATAAACTAAACTCCGCGAGTTGACCACGAAATATCGTACCAAACCCATATATTTATTTTTCATTTTAAATAACCAGCAAGGCTTACTGACTTCTAGAACACTATAAAGCGTAAAGTGGTCGAAAACGGATAGCAATTATATTTTACAATATCCTACCCAATACCATAATAAACAAACCTAATACCTAAAATCTAGCAATACTTCTAACATTATTCAATCCTTAAAAAGTCAGCTAATTTTAATGGAACTGAAAGATTTTAGCATGCCTATTAGCGGTCGAGAAGTAACTAGGAAATTCGAAATTCTTGGAACCACTTGCAATAACATAACAAATAAAGAATACAATTTCTAGCTTTCAGAACTGAGATGTGCATTTGCAACCGAAGTGGAAAATCAATGCATCCATTCATTATAATTAACACATGAGAACTATTTACAGTGAAAAAGTTAATTTGCTTTAAAATTAATTGTACAAATAAAACATATCTTCCCGGGTACTATCTATTTTACAACTGATGAGAAATCTGACCATACACTTTGGTCAAGTTCAGAACCGCTAATTTCGCAATCTGTCGTAACATCTGGTGAGTCATTTGTTGACAACGGGCTTCCGAAGGCGGACGGTGGCAGCGGGTAATAGTCTCCTAACTAAAACAGTCTCGGCAATAATCATTTGTGCAGGCTTTAAAATATTCCACTCAGCTTTAGACTTTATTTTCTATTACGATATAAGTAGCGTTAAAATCCACCTACGTTTGCATCCGCTTTAACTACTTCAACAGCATTTGAATCAGTCTTATCCACTTGACTAATGTGGATGTCACTTGGAACTTTCCCCGTTACCTCCGAATCCGCAGCACGTTCATCACCAAATTTCCTGGTAGTACGCTGAAATATAAAATGGAAGGAACAAAATGCAAATTCTGATCGGAAAACCAAAGTTTTAAATCTGCTACACCAAATTTTGAAACGACTTTTTAGAAATTTCAAAACATACCAACATTCCACTTTCAAAGTTTGCTTTATCAAACAATGCGTTTGTCACACTGTCAGTTGTAGTAAGCCACTGAAGTTTTGAAACCGCAGCTTGGTTAAAATCATCCGATGATGGCTCGCCAAAGTCAGAAGTGTTTGGATTATAAGCTGTAATGTTCCAAATGCTAAAAACTCTCACCTCATCTTCATATAGCTTTTTTGAAGATTCCTCATATTCCAAACTTTCTGACGAGTACGAATTAGTTTATTTTGCAAGAAAAGCTATGGCACTTAAAATTAGGACTAACCATCTCGTAAATATGCATGTTTTGCAGGGTGAGTAATTAATGCTGCACGACTGCGAATCATTTCATAACGTTGTTTTTCCTTAAATTATACAGCAAGTACAAAAACATATTGACATCAAAATATTTTTCGTTTTTTGTAGAGAAAGAGCAGAGCAGTTTTCTATTGTCAAAAGTATAAATTTTATTGACCTTTTAAGAAAGTGAAGTTGCAATTTTTTTTTTCACTGCTTTAATATTGAGGAGGAAAGCTAATCTAATCAAAGAATTGTGTTAATTTATTATAAACAAATTCCGTTACATAATGTTCAAATCAGATAAAAAAATTACTAGATACTGTTCAAATCAGATAAAAAAATCATGACCTGTTTTTCCTCGGCAATTAGTTTCTCCAAATATTCCTGAAGGTCATTAATTTCAGTTTCATACTGTATTATTTCTGCGTTACTGTTTTCACGAAAAGCATTGGTTTCCATTTCTAATCGGTTGCACTGAATTGATTTGTATGAATTATCTTTAAATTTAGGTCAACATTTTGCAAAAGTTTTGTAGTTGAGCGAAACCACAGCTAAAAAAAAACGGACAAACCATTTCAAAACACTACTGAACTACATGAAAACAAAACAAAAGGAACAAAGAAAGAAGACTAAGTCCCGAAACATCAAGGTAAAATATTGTCCTAAACAAACTTATGGAAAATGCTAAACAAGTAATGAGAACTCAGACAGACTGCTTCTACACTATTAATTTGAAATTTCATTAGGAATAATGCCGCAAGCCCTGGAAAGTATTCAATATGCTATGAAATATGCATATTTTTTGACGTCTAAAATACTTGCACGTTTCCTCATTACAAGGATATTGCATACATCAAAATAAAGAGCTTCAACAACCACGTTCCAGTAAGGTAACAACAGAAAATTGTTACTTTTAACTTTCAGCACTGATAAAAAATATTACTTCGATATCAACCTCCATCTTCTTGTTGCGAAGAGCAGCAGATGTCCTTCTTTCTACAGTTATCATTTCATCCAAATGTCTCCCTGTAGCAATAGCATCTTCAATTTCCTTCGACCAATCGTGTTGTTTATCATCGAGAAACATCATTAAGGAAGCATGTTCATTTTCCCCACAATTCAATTCTGTTTGTACTCGTTTTACTTCGTCTTGCAAAGCGCTCACTTCTTGATTCATCTTTGTCTGTAACATACGATTCATTCATAGTGAAAGAGAATTCATCTTTTGTTTTCCGTGTATTTTGTAAGGACCAATGAGTCGAAGTGAACGAGAACTATAAAAATGCTTCTTAACAAACCTGTAAGTTTTCACGAATACTTTTATATTCCAACAAGATTATTTCAGGATCATCTCTCTCAAGTGCTGTCAAATTCTCCAACTCTGTCTTCAAGATTATAATCTATAAAATGACTTGAAAAAGTAAGCATTCATAAAAACCATATACTTGAAATTTCATAGACAGTTTAAACATTGATGTTAAGAATATAGCAGCAGTAGTGAAGTTTAGAGGAACAAAGCCTAATTAATGCACTTACTTTCTCATCAAGTATCCGCTCTTTATCCATAACTTTATCATTTTCCTTATCTAATTTCGATAATTCAACCACAGCTTCACTACATTCTTGAGAACAAACATGCAGTTGTTGTTGCAGCTCTTTCTCCTCTATCATAACTTCATCCAAATTCTCCTTCAAAATAATCAAATGAAAAAATATATAGACGTCATTCATAACTTGTTGAAATACTTTGTCACCAGATTTTATTTTTCCAATTTTTCATTCAAAGTTAAAGAATATTAACGATTTCCGCCGACAGTATGTTCTCCAACTCCGCTTCCGCCTCATCAGATTGCTGCTGAAGTTTCTGATTTGTAGAATTCTTCATTTCTAAAAAAATGGCATCATTATTTGAAGTTAGACCTTATTTGAACCAAGGTATTTAAACAGCACAGACAGCTTTTATATTTTAAAAGTGGCTTTGTTGAATTTTTTTCCACTATTATGAATAAAAAAAACTCTCCAAAGAAAGGTGGCTCTACAATGAAATATAAAATAAGGCTTAACACGTTAAATCATACAACTGCCTTGGTAATCTGTTCACTTCAGTCGAAGCAGCTAACTGAAGCTACAACCTTGAGCTTTCTTAAAATTTTATTCAAAAATTTTCCAAAATTAAAACTTCAAAATTCCATTTTAAAAAATTTCTAAAATTCTTAAAATTCTAGTTTAATTTCAATTACCAAGATTTGACTTCAGCAATGTAACACGATTTAGCAGTTCCTCATGTTCCATTCTCAATATCTGCTCTCTATCATCCCGCATCTTCCGCAGCCTTTCAGCCCGTTCTTCCAGACTTTTATGACGTAATAGATGATTTAAGCCGTTTTGTAGTTCAACTAAAGCATTATCGATTCCCGCGCTTTGTCCTACTGGAAAAACCAGTTCTTATCCAATTTGAAGAGCACGGATCGAAATCAAATAAAACGTCTTTATTACGTCTTTTCAGTTCATAGAAATTTATGCTTTCCTTAACTGAATCTCTGATTTCATTTTACACTTCGCTTTAAGTACTTCTTCTTTTGTGAACCGCCATGAACATAATATACCATGGTATAAGAGACCAAAAGAACGAGCACAATAAAGTATAATGTACCAAAATACAGAGAAATATAGAATGCTGCTTTGTATTTCAATTCTTATTTGGCACTGGTTGACATTTAAGGCTTTGTTATCGTTGGCAAAAATCTAAAAATTATTACCAAAAAGCACAAACATTTGGAACATACACTTTTCCTGCATAGTTTCCCAATTTTTTTCAGAACGAATCTTAAGAGCCTCGAAGCGAGCCGTGAAAGTCTCAACACTGAAGTTATTGACCTTGTTCGTCACCTGTACCGTATCCATGGCTTAAAAAGTTCTGTATATATCCCTTAATTTATACTGCAAAATAAATCAATGAAAATGAATGGTATTTACTTTATTTTTTTGCATTTTTCGATTGCACAGACACCAAACGACAGCAAATATGAGAAAAATATCAAACTTGTTTTGATAAGCTCTGAAGCTGCCTGGAAACGCATTTCGATTAACCGCAGGCCTCTGGCGTTGCAATGAAGTCTGAAATAGGTTTCCTTGCTATTCCTGTTTAGTCCATATAAGGAAAAAGACTATGAAATGTGATACAATTTGTCAAAAAACGCTTGATATCATATATCATATGACCATATAGTTTTTAGCCCTTAAAAGAAGTTGGTTAATTCGAGATCAAAAACCAAACTGTTTAGAAATCTCTTTGCATGCTCTACGTGATTGCTTCAAATTTTCTTCATCATTGATATTTTGCGCAAGGATTGCCTTTGATTGTTCCCACATATTTCCTTCCTCTTCCGTAAAAGCTGCTTTCTAAAACAGCTCAATTGATCTCGTTTGTGTAGAATTTGATATATAGACAAAGTTTGGAATTCCGAATAATTTCTTTGGTTACAATGAGTATGCAAACCTCTTCCAGCAGTTTCTTGCGTTTCTTGAACAATTCTGCTGTAAGATGCATAGGATATAGCATTTCGTTCCGATTCAATTGAGCAGAGAGTCCGCTGACAGTCGTATCCATGGCTAAATGTTAATATTTGCTTTGTAGGTATCCAATCATCATCTGATAATTTCACCTCGAAAGCACAACTCTGTCTGAGGTAAACATACAACAGCAATGAATAACATTCGAAGATGCTGATTAAACTTATTTGGTGAGAAATCCCACCCGGAAATCAGACAACAAATTTCTTGCATCAAACTCATCTTGAAATCCCAGTGTAACTGTTCAAATTCAGAGAGAGAAGCTTCTAGAAGGAGTCATTCGTTCTCCCAACGTTAAAAGTGTGAGATGGTATTCACAAATAAATCGAACAGCAAATAAATTACAAGGAATTTCCTTAAATTTGAACTTACGTCAACAACGCTACGTGAGAAACTGAAAAAAAGCAATTTCAAATGACTAAACAAGAATTTTGCACGAATTTCTCACAACATCCTAATCACCGCTAATCTCGTCATTTGCACGTAGACTCGGCTTGAAATTCATATCTACACGTAGGCACTCATTGCTATCATTGCTGCCACCCAGAAAGCTTTCTTTTTTTGGGCGATTATCTTGCTGGTAAGAATCACGCACAAGTGTTGCTTTTGCATTTTGCATGCATAACTTGCCAGTTTAATATGATTTGAGCATATGTGGCTTATCTGTATATGCATGACATCTGAAATTGCACATTTAGATGGTGCAATCTGAATTTATGTGGTTCATCTGCATGTAATGCTCATTGATTATCCTTGTATAATGTATAATATTATACAAGGAAGAGAGACTGTTAGAAGTTAAGCGAGCTGTGTAGTCTATTCTGGCTTGAGGAGTCATAAAGGTCAAAGGGGCTACTTCTCGATCCCTACCACAGTTCTTGTGGCCATTTGCGCTTTCTCAGTACTTCCCGACAGCTCCTCTACTCTGTTCTTTCTAATTATTCTTTTCTTCGACAGTTTACTTTTTCTGTGACAGTATGCATTATCGGCGCGATTTCTAGTAGTTCATGTAGTGGTTGGGATCGAAGCTAAGAATGATGCTGAAAAATCTCGAAGTATTCGCAACTCTCCTCTTACTGAAATCCTTTCAGAAGCTAATAAAAGTTATCGTAAATTTCCCATTGTAACGGTACTTTCGAGAAATAACCATAATTTCAGCTGCAAGCCAAAATAACAAAGGCTGGAATTGTAATTGGTGTGTCAGTGAAGAAATGCAGCAAACAACAACGATTCCATCACTTCAGTACGATTTCCAGCCTTCACCAGACATTTATTCGCAATACGGTATGGGTTTGTTGTCCTCTAGTATGTCATATTCCTTATTTTGCTATCCTCACTCTTCTGTTCCTTATAAATTTCCAAAGTCTAAATCCACTTTAGCTATTCCTAAATGCAGGAAAAATAAAGCTTCAAAATATATACTCCCTACCTGGTTTTTATGACCTTCCAAGATCCACAAAGAATTACATCATGATTTGTCTGTCAGCCTGTCTTGATATAATCTACTGGACATAATCATATGAAGAGAAACAAGATTTCCTATTCATATTTTTTATTGATTATTTTAGAGCGGATGGGTACAGATGCTGCTACAGACCAGCTATGCCAGAGCATATCATCTATCACGGTTATTTGTTCTGTGTATTTATGATTATTCGTAATCAGAATAATAATTGAAGATGCCTCCCTTATAAGGCACATGCTGTTCGTATTTTCTGAAGTTACCTTACTGCAGGTCAATGATAAGGAAAATGGGATGAACGAGACGCATTGGTGTTCCCCATGTAGCCAGTACACTGATAGTTCTGGTTACACCTACTTAAATCCAGCGGAACACCAACTGGTAAGTGCAAGATACTTAATGAACAGTGACCAATGAATAACAACCATGATTTTTCTGTCACAGAGTTCAAGTATAAATGATATGCATCGTTATTACAAGAACTCTTACATAATGCAGTACTTTTTTTGAGACTGTACGACTGCATGCTGTACAAACTCTACAGCTCGGTGGTTAACAGATGTCTTCTTGGTTCGATAGATATTTCTAGAGCGTGTTTCTCTCATTCTCCAACGTTGCTTTGTTTTATCACCTTTACAGGACGGTACTCTAATCAGAATACCTAAAAGCATGGGAACTGCAAGTGAAGAATAATTTGCAGACTATGACTGTGGACTTTTTGAAGCTGTTTTTATCGTTGTATCCACTCAGTTTTTATCGTTTAGTAGCTCTGGTGGATAGTTTAAACTCCATGAATCCTTATAATTTAATTGCCAAGGCCGCACCGACCAAATTGTAAAATATCATAAATTTCATGTCAATTATAGATTATAAAAATGAAAGTTTCCATTTCTTTTTTTTTGCCTTAGATTGTGTATTAAGAAAAGGAGTTTTTTCGAGAGAGGATGATAGGGACGATTTTATATCCTTTTTTTAGATGGCTTGTGATAGCTGTGTACAACAATGCGAAGTGTCACGTATCAACAGCTTGAGAAATGGTGAATGTTGGGATAGCTACGAATGGTTTGTTTCATACTTTCTGGCATTAATGTCTTTCACTTATTGTATGTTAAAAATTTACGGCTCAGTTTAATTGTTAATATCTTTAGCTACGGCGTAAACAACAATATTGAATTAATGCAGCCGACATTGTTCTACCTATTAACATCGGGTTGCATTGCAAATTTTGGCAAGGACGAAAAAGGCAGCCGGTGAGATCTGAAGGAAGCATTTGATCTTGATATTAAATCTTCATTTTCTGCGAAAAAAAACAATAGATTCAATGGCAATTGATAATATGAGAGTCTGTTACTGTCTCTTTAGATTCGTCCAAGAAGAATTTACAAAAAGCTCGCCGGTGATTCGTCAAATGATGTTTGATTACCTTTTCGAAAGAGGTGGATTTGATTGGTTTTCTAATGATCCACACGGAAATTTCATCATCCAGGTATGCTATACAACGATCCTGATTAAGGATAAGTGAAATGGCGAGCTATGAAAATTCTTTCTCAAATGTAGAAAATCGCAATGGAAGCGTTTCCTGGCATAGAACAAGCCAGAGTCGTCGAACATGTGGCAAATAAAGTGGTCAAAATGTGTTCAAACCGTTATGGAAGCAGAATCATGCAGCGTGTTTTCGAAAGGTTTGATTTCGGATACAGAGTTGAACTTCTGAATAAGCTCAGTGGATCGGAATGTTTCCTAGCGGTTGACAGTTGTGCTACTCACGTTATGCAGGTTTGTTTCAAATGTAAACTTTTTGACATATGCTGTCCTTTAACACATCGAATTTGAATTCATTTCAAATACAAAGAAGTTTTTATAGAAATTGTTTGCTCTTTTTCCACCGACAAAATATAGCTTTATTGTGATAGCGCTTACACTTTCGAAAGAGAATTTCAAGCAAGTTGTTCAAAACAAATATGGATGCCGCGTTATCCAATCCGCTTTAGAGGTAAAATCCTACATTTCGTAGCCTTACTGGGAGAAACTAGCAGTACTGATCTCTATGCGATTAAGAATCTCGAGTTCTGTCAGAACGATTTAAATTTAATTAAAGTTATTGGAAACGTTGTTGGAGGCACTGTTATACATAGTAATTGCAATATAGTAATGAAATATGCATTTACACCTCAAGTAATTTAATATGCATCCGAAATTCAAATACTATCCATTTTACTGAACTTTTCAGGAACTTGAAATATCGGCGTGTACCACACGCTATGCCAATACTCCAAATGAATTCAAGACAGCAAGACGACTTCTGAATAAACTACTGCGACGGCTAACAGAGAACTGTACGGAGTTTACAGATCATCAGTTTGCGAACTACGTCATGCAGCACGTCATCACCTCGGAGTTCCATCCTGATGCTCGAGATTACATTATTAAACATGCCATTCTGTACGTCTTTCAGTTGGTGCGCCATGGGAAAGCTTTACAGAAACTAGTGTATGGAGGGAGTGGTTACTGTAAACAAGATTCGACACAAAGATTTCCTATAAAAACGAAAGTAATGGAATTTGTTTGGCAAACAAAATCTTTGATTTTTTTGTAAAAAAGCTCGAATATGAACGTCGTAATGCTCTTTATATGAAGAATTATAAGCTCTCCTTCTTATATCCTTTTTTTCTTCTCACTGTCAGCAAATTTTGTTTTTCTTCACAGAAGTAATGTGCTAACGTTATCACAAGAAAAGTTTGCCTCTCATGTCGTCGAAAAGTCACTGCAACACGCATCACCAAAAGTACTGCATTGTTTGATGGGTGAAATCTTTGATGGTTATGTCAAGGATGAGTGAGTTTAGTTCTCTAATTCAGTCTTTCAAACGGAATTTCTGTATATTTATTAATCTTACTGTGGGCCAATATAAACTGCAAATTTTACAAGTATGCATTCAAATATCGTCAGCATAATCCGTTATTGTAGCATCCTATGCACTGCTTCTTCGAAGGACTATAACGTCTTCGAAACATTCCTTACTATTGTTGATCTTTCAGTTAGACTGCTGGTGATTCCAATCGTCTAATTGAGTGAAACATACAGAGAGACTTATGATGTCAATTCAAACATTTTCAGCAAAGGGCGCGATGCGCTCGATATAATGCTATTTGATCAGTATGGCAATTATGTTGTGCAAACAATGATTAACGTATCAATTGACGTATATGAAGATAGACGCGAAGGTGACCTGCTATGGCTGGCTCGCCTGTCTGAACGAATCTCTCGACATGAACCTCGACTCATGCGATATTCATCTGGTAAAAAAATAATCGAGAAAATGAAACAGGTGCTCTAATTAATGTTATGGGCTTTCCAATGATAAGCAAATCAAATTGTGATTTTATTTCAATAAGTTCAACAACTTACGTTTTAGACCGAATTATTGGGTTTTTACAATCTCATAAATATCGTAAAAAAGCTGGGATTCTAATTTTGGATTGATTTAAATTTACCGATATTCACAAAGGTCAGATTACCGAACTATTTTTAATATCAGTTTCTAAGTTCCGGTTGAGTAAAAGTTTTAGAGATTGCTGGAGTTCAATATTAGGGGGATTATGAATTCTGCTGAGGTTCCGATTATCTTCTGAGAGGAAAATTTTTGTTTTCTGGAGTTGGTTGTTTAAATTCGCTGACTGAATTAATTGGATTCAAAAGGAAAGAGAGGGAAGTGCAGTGAAAGAAGGAAGATGGAATCATTAATTTATCTCAGTAGATCAAGCTAACTTGAAGCAGTATTTGGTTAAAGAGGAATTAGAAGTCTTATTTTACTGATCAGCTGTCGACCACTGATAATGTGATTTACAGTATGCAGTTTGATCGGAATTATCACAGTTAATTCACCAAGAGCATGTACGGTAGCAATTTGGCGAATAATTGTGGGACGTTTTAATCACGCCACTTTGTCAAGTGCCTAATGTTCAATTTTCTTTTTTTTTTTTATTGTGAATCTTGTCTTTTTGGTTTTCAGTTCTTGCTTATTTCATACATGTGTTTTGGAATTCGCCTACGCATATTTTAATCGTTTTGCAAGAATTGTTTTATAGTTTGTATTAGTGTTAGCTTTCAGCTTCCATGCATTTTGTTGTCAATCTTGCCGGGTATTGCCCTTGGCTCGCAACTACCTGTACAGCTAGTTTTGTAGGTCATTAATGGTGATGACAACGATCGTCCTTCTTTAATCCTACAGCTGTATACTTCCAACATGTTTCTTATATCTGTGTTACGGTGTAGTTATTGTATGAATTAAGGTATTCATTCAATGCTTTCCAAATATACAGACTATCATTTTCAATTTGTGTAAAATTTGCAGTGTTAATAAAGTTTTTTGATGTGACAGTGTTACATTTGGATTACTTTAAATTTGCCGATCATACATTTGTGGACAGCCTTACTTTCACTTCTATGGTTCCCGATGCGAAGTGATCCAGAGCTCTATCGCGAAACTTCAATAAGGATTTTTGTACTGAAAAAAGACTCTTTCCTCTGACGAACGCAGAGAAAAAAGCTTTGTATTTAGTTTGAGCAGTAAGTGATTATTCAGTAAATTCACCTTCCATTTCAGGTGATGAGTGCTAAAATAACATCACTTGCTCGGTGGTAAAAATTGGGTGTAACAAAAGTAGTTCGTACGAGGTGTAACCTAGTCTTCTTTCCTTATCCTGTTTCTCAGGATTTAGAGGTAATGATTTATATCTGAATTTTTATATGCGCCTTTTTGTAGGTTTCAGTTTCATTGTTTGAATTTTACAGATTTCACGAGACAGTGATCAGAACCGCAGTAACCTTATGCTGACTGTTTACAAGAAGGCATGATTATATGATTCCAATGAGAAAGAAGCATCCGAAACAGAAGCGGTAACTGGTTCTTTGAAACTTTCGTTGGTTGTCCTTAATATTAATAATAATCGTTTAAGAATTGATCAAATACATTTTTCAATCAGATTTTCATGGAATAGAGAGAATATTGCTTTGACGTTTGCAATGTTGCTGTTCGTTAAGATTATAACCTTTCACTTCTCTTGGATTTGTTGAAGCAGTATTTAACTTTAAATATTTGATAGTCGCTATATGAGCCTACTATCAATTCACAGTGGCTTTGTAGACCGGTTAACACTTTTCCCGTCACTAACACTTCTGGAAAAAACGAAATGCCGCGAAACTTTGATCTATAACCTACCGAACTGTTAATATATCATTTGATTCTCCACGGCCTCTTAGTCCGATCTATAATCACTTTTCAGCAATTCCAGATTTAGGTAAATTCTTAGCTAAAGTGGAACGAGCACGGCTTCCATTTTGTAGGTCTTGTATAGAAACATTTATATGGCTTGAGAGGTATTATTATATGTCGAATTTTTCTGGTTATATTTCTCGCTTGTCAAAAATAAAGCAAATAAAATCAGGATCTAAATTGCAAAATTCGAAATTCGAGAGAAAATTTATCATCAGCGATATTAGCCTTTCGGAATAGTTTACATTGTTCGTTTAACTTTGTTAAATTTTATAATCTGATTTGCACCGATCGTGCTTTTTCAGTAACTTTGTGGAGTTTTTTGAACATTGTCACAGAAACAAAAGTACTTTGGATTGAAATTGGAATATAACTTTTGAATGCTTCTTTTCCCATAAGTCCAACAAGTCACTGACTCCTTCTTTACTAATCTTTTATTCGTGCGATTTGCAAAAATATGCAGCGCTTAAAATAATGAAAGTAAGGTGTTGTGGCTGATCGTTGTAAATGAAAGTCACTTTTATAGTCAGCGGTTCGAAATCTCGGTTGTCCAAAGTGAGAGTTAATATTTGTAAGTATACCATTTCATCATCATCATCATCTACTTTTCTCTAATGCAAAATTTACAGGATTTCAACAAAATATGTACTCATATCTAACACTAATTACTTTACTACTCTTCTTTGGTATAACTGATGCATTTTCGAGAAGGATGGTTAGTAATGCTAAATCAGTTGCACCTGAATCATTTCCATATATAGCTGAGCTGTACATTGTCTGGCCAGGTAAGTCTTAGTAACAAACAACCCTGTAAAAAACTTACTAATTTTCATATCTTCCTGTCATGAAGCTTGGGCTGTATATAAAGTGAATACGTGCATATGATTAAGCTAAATTACCTTAAATCAATTTGAATTAAGATTGATTTTTTTGCAGACCGGCAGATCTTATGCACAGCTAGTCTTTTGTCTCGTTCGATAATGATTACTGCTGCACACTGCATGGTGTAAGCATTGCATTTATGTGTTACCAGATAGTTTAATCTTATGAATTTAAACTATCTTCCATTTCTCAAGTAAGATTGCAAGAATGGGCCAAATTTATCTCACGTTACTTCCGTTACTCCTGTCTCGTAAATTTACAATTCTAGTGATGAGAAAACGAAGAAACAGCTCGGTAAAGTGAAGAAAGTAATATTTCGACAGGACCGTGGACGATCCTATGCAACTTGGGTTAGCGGTAAAATTCACGGCATGCTAAAGATATCCGACCTCGAAGTAGGCACGGCTTTTTATTCTGTTCTGTTTTTCTGTTAATTTCGCCCTGGATAATATGTCCTTCTGTTATGTGAAGATGATACGTGGTGATAGACTGGTAACAAAAATCAATAGCATAGGAATAATGATCATCCATGTTGAATGTATCAGAACATTGTTTACGAGGTGTCAGAAATCATCACCGCTGCATTAAAAATTCAGTTGACCTGAAAAAGCACTTCTTTTATACCATTATTTTTCTTAAATGCTTTGTTTTGAATCCTGAAAGGTTAGATTTATTAACTGTTCATATTGGTAGTAGGAATAATTTCTGCAGGAAAAGGAAGGAATTCTGGATTATGCATTGCTTGAATTGGAGAAACCCTTGCCGGTATGTCGTGTCAGGAATGGCAGAGTATTTTCAATTATCAAATTACCAGTGAAAGATGTACGAGCTTGCAAGTGGAAAGCTTTGCAACCATCGAAAGAATTACTCGACCAGTGCTCATTATTCGGTTACGGAGCTTCAGAAAAAGGTGTAAATACTTTGGATTTGAAAAAAAAAGGGATTTTGTCTAATTCGTGCGCAAACTACCAGTCACTTGGTTGTATAAAATGAATCTAGAAATGACTTCGATTCTTCCCAAAAAAATATTGGAAAATATTGTTTGCCAGTTGAAATTCAAATTTGTCCACCATAAGTTTCAATATACCTTTCGCTAAAGCAACTTCAATCACTTTCTTTAGTTTCAGAATTTATTATCGCTTTAATGAGATATTAAAAACCTAATCCTTTTTTAGGTGGACCGGATGGTAAGTTACGAAAATTAACAAATATTTCAGTTTGGGAAGGTAATGGACGACTTTTGATACCAATGGAAAATAATGCACAGTATACACGTCAAGGTCGAATATGTGGTGTAAGTTGAACGGCATTTAGCGAATTACTTTAATCATAAACTCCGTCAAAGTGATTCTGTTCGGAATATCACAAGAGTTCGATCGATCAAATAGACAATGACAAATATTCATTTTTCCCTTTTGCTAACCATTCATTTGTTGGAGTCATGAATTCCTTTCAGGGTGATTCTGGTGGACCTTTCGTTTGTGGTACAAATTTCGGCGAAAGGATTTATGGCATTCTGTCACATTCTGAACCAATGCTGGAATCCTATCCTTCCTCTTGCTATGGCGAAGTATGCTTAGATGTGTTTTTTAGTGCATTCTTAATATTTTTGAAAATTTAGTTTAGGAAGTTATATTTCCAACAAATCAAGAAGCAATAGACCTCTGGACAAGAGTCTCACTTTTCGTTCAACAGGTTTCTCGACATTTTCAATATTTCCGTCTATTGCGACTCTACATCACCGACTTGTTTTCCAACCCGGAAGTTTTACAGGAAAATGCGTTTTTATATGATGTAATGGGTGATGTTCGCAGAATGCTGCCTTATATCCAAGATTCATTCGCTAAG
>NW_018108406.1:8728-35491 GCF_000183805.2 Loa loa | reverse complement strand
ATGATTTATCTGACATATTCACTAGATACCGCAACATTAATTTACAGAAATGTCGAAATAAGAAATCTAACCTCCGACTGATTACCAATGTGCGGTTCGTTTTCCATGGATGTTTTCAATAGGGCTTGATGCATTCGCTGCGCAATAGATGGCTTTGGGCTGCTATGCCAATATGCCGGATCATACAACTGAAGTCATTTAATGGAAATAAGTAGAAACTTCATTATTGAATTGAAATTGACAAAAGGAGGAATTCCTTATTAGTAACACCATTCTGCTATCGAAGTTAGAATATAGACAATGACAAATATTCATTTTTCCCTTTGCTAACCATTCATTTGTTGGAGTCATGAATTCCTTTCAGGGTGATTCTGGTGGACCTTTCGTTTGTGGTACAAATTTCGGCGAAAGGATTTATGGCATTCTGTCACATTCTGAACCAATGCTGGAATCCTATCCTTCCTCTTGCTATGGCGAAGTATGCTTAGATGTGTTTTTTAGTGCATTCTTAATATTTTTGAAAATTTAGTTTAGGAAGTTATATTTCCAACAAATCAAGAAGCAATAGACCTCTGGACAAGAGTCTCACTTTTCGTTCAACAGGTTTCTCGACATTTTCAATATTTCCGTCTATTGCGACTCTACATCACCGACTTGTTTTCCAACCCGGAAGTTTTACAGGAAAATGCGTTTTTATATGATGTAATGGGTGATGTTCGCAGAATGCTGCCTTATATCCAAGATTCATTCGCTAAGATGAACAAAACTAATGAGCTAATTGAGGATTACGCAAAATGTGACTTTTAAAATCCAGTGTGATCCTTTATCATTATTTTTTTCCACTGAGATTATTGTCTTGCACATTCATCCGCATGTCTTTGACTGCATTATTTTAAAAATTTTTTTTGTGTTTAAATTTTTTGTGTTTCTATGTACAGAAGCTGTCTATATGATTACCCTTTGATGTGTAAAAATTACACCTTCAGTTTTAAATTGTGTTTTTGAAAGTACAACCAAATGACTAGTATTAGTAAGATAGAGTAAATTTTGAACGTCAGCAATACAATGATGCAGTGAACTCTTTTGATGAAAACAAAATTTGATGTTAGAATTAAGCAACCTTCAAATCAGCAAATGTGATCAGTCGATCATTTTTATCAATTGCAAATTGGTTCTTCAGTGCTGTCGTACTTTTTCTGAAGTTTTTTCAAAGATTTTTGCAAGCTCGGTGAACTACCCGCTCCTCAACACGATTGACTTTGACATGAGTCTCAAGGCATATTGTCAGGTCAATTATTTTCTTGATCATTGCTTGATCATACATTGATCATTACTATTACTCACAAAGATCTTCATGTGTCTCAAACATGTCGGTAATTTGTCCCCTAAAAAGCTGCTCACGGAGCCTCTGCCATCGTCACGGCAGAAATTCAAAACTGAGTGAAGCACGATTAGTTTATTACGTTAAAAGAAAAAAACAAACAAACAAACGAACTTTCGCTCAATTCTTCTTCTTCTTGCGCAATTTTTATTTCATGTTGACGATTGGCTTCATAATTTTCCCTCAAAATAATACGCCATTGATCTAAGCCGAAACAACCAGCTAACATTGACATAAGGTAAATGACATCACAAGCCTGAAAAAAAAGATTACCAGGAATTCATTTATTCTTTTATTGAACAAATATGTGGAAATAACTGATAGGATAGTGTAAGCAAATAAGCAACTAATCCTTTGAAAATAGAAGCTCATTACTTACTCTTGAAAATGCAGGAATACATTTGATGATCGCTATGATGCAGTATGCAGTTGACACGGGTATTAAAAATACCAATGAACCTATAGCGAAAGGTACTGCTGCCAACATCATGATCGGATACAACAGTACTGCCTCAAATAGAATGTAAATTGCTGTTCGACTTCGGCTTACTTCTGTATATGACATCTTGGCTAATGCAATTTAGATCGATTGGTTAGATAGAGTGATGTCATTACCAAGGTAGTAATTGTCCACGGTGTTTTACCCATTCGACGCATGCATTCTCGAAACAACAAAATTATTTGGTAAGGCAGTGTGATCAACACTAATAACGGTCCAAAATACTGTAAAGGTTGCTGTATTGGATAGTATTATAACAGGAAAAGTTTCTCAATGAAAAATGTTAAATGTTTGAGTATGGATTATCGATTGACTCTTGCTAATCAAAGCATTTTCATAATCAGTACTTCTAAGTCCCCTGCATTTTTCATGAAGTATCTTCAAGAGATTTTTGAGGAACAAGTGTAAATATATGCATGTAGTGAATAGATGATACTTATCAGATAGAATCTCAGTAAGGATAAATAAGCCATCACAACGTACTGCGAAGGTTCTGGGCATGAAAGAATAATATATTGGAAAGGAATGTCACAAACTAACTATTAAAGTTGTGCTAACGAATGGTAAAAAAATGACGAGCAAAAATCCTTCGGTGAATGCCAGAAATTTGAGTATGAAACAAATCTTGAATAAATCATCCCATCCAAGTTTACATCTTCCACCTGCAGATTTCCATCTTTCAATTATTTCCTAATCGCAAGATTTTTTTCAGTCCGAAATCCATGAGACATTACAATGTGTGGGTAGGAGAGGTGGTAGAATGACAGGATGGATTTTTTAAACAATAAAAAAAATAATTTAACGACTACTTTTAGGGACCTCACGGTACAAGGTTGCACGACTAGGAGTATAAAACTGATCAGGTGGTATTGTGTACAATAAGTAGGTGCTAAAATGTTGTAATTTCGATATCTAAATCTTCAGCAACCTATCTGATTCATCTATCTTTCGTTGAAAGAGTGAAGAAAAAGGTACCAGCGAAATGTTGCAGTGATTCTGTAGGTTCATTACATACCCAACAAAATTGTTGTTTACATCTTATATTAACGCATTGCACAAAGTTGCAACCATCATATTCCGTGTAAAGTGCCTATAACCATTGTCCTTCTGTTTTCACTACAGTCACCCAAATGGGTACTACAACGTATCTTTAAGCAATAGATCGAACACTCATGCCTTTAAATATTGATTCTGAAGTTATCCAGTACAATTCATTTGCTGATCTCTGCGTTCGTTTTTTTTTTTCTTTTTTTTTTTAAATAAATTCATCGAAAAGGAAAGAAGTTATGCAACTTCTTCCCTTCTTTACTCGAAGTTAAAGTATGCTTAAAAACTTTAAAATTCTTATGCGACTCAAATGCTAATAATTTTGCTTTGCTCCATATTATAAAAACGTGCCACGTGTTTCTCCATCGAATTTTGATCTGGAACTCATAACAACTTCAGTTTACTTGAATTAATTATTTCATCCATATTATTCCCGCGCTTGTAAGTAAGGAAAGTATTTCTAACCTTACAAAGTGGACACCTTTGTATCAATCCTCCAAATGCATAATAGATGCTATGCTTTCGATGCTCATGCAATAAATACTCGCGTTTTGCTCTTTTCATAAAAATCTCCAAGTCGTCATTATCAGGATCAAGCACGGCGTCAATATCATTTTCATGAATACGGTTGGGACATGTCCTCTTTGCACATTTAATTCGTGCTTTGTTTTCTTCCCCAATCCAATACTAGGAAATTTTTATGAAAAGCTCAGTTTTTATAATCAAGCTGATTTCGACTCACTTAAGGTCTTCCTTTATGGACCACTATTGCTTGCATCCATTTTTGCTCCTTCATAACCATTGTGGAATATTACAATTGTTTAATTTGATCATTTAAAGATTATCAAAAGTTAAATGCATTAGCTCGTTTCGATGCAATTTAGTTCAGTTTGATTAGTAAAATTTCACTTGTTTTAATTTGACTCGAGTGTAACACACGTTGTTTTGACTTCTTTTTAGCTACTAAATATTCCCTCAACTTTGTTGCTTAAGTTTATTAATTTAAATTTCTAAATTCACTTCGTTTTCAAGTAATCTGGTACTTGCAACACAAAGATATTCGAGTCCACCTCTTAGCTATATAATTTGATGATAATATCTTCGGAAAGTATTAAACAGTCACCTTGAGATGTTCGAGAATGCACGCAATGCAAACGAAATGTCCACATTGCCTTAACTTAATGCGCCATGCATTCAACTCCTTGCATTTGCAGCATCGCCGTCCTGCGGGCCTGTTCTTCCTATTCATGAAGTGATGCAAAAAAATTAGGTTGTAGGAAAAAATTAAAATAAAAGGCACAGTTTATTGAAAACTGCCAAAAGCTGAAAGCATAATTAAATGATAAGGTAGATGCTGTGGCCTTTCAAGTTGAATAAGGATTTGATTAAAAATATGGGAACATAATAGGTTATTGAAAGAATTGTCAGTGTTACTAGCATCAATATAAGTTAGTTTTAAGTATTTGTTTATGTCAATTATCTCAATTCGATATTTCTGACTTTATTTTGGTTGATCGCTGGTTGTATAATTGATTTGGATGATATTGTTGATCTAACATGTCAAACTTATAAAGAAAATTAAAAAAACATTCAAGTAGAATTTCAAGTCACAAAGATCACTTTTCTGGCCAGTTTTCAAAAAATGCCTCAGTTAAGCCATTATTAAAAGCTAACTTAGGTTCAGGAACGAATGAGTGCTTATGCTGTTTGCAGTTTTTTCTCTTTGTTTTTTTATCACCTATCGTTGAAGTGATGTCATGACAGATTATGTACGTCTATTCCGTGAACTATTTCAAGCGTCACCTTTCTTCACTTTTCTTTTCATATTCTCCCGTCTGCTTCCGATTCCTGATCATACGTTCAGCTGAAAATTTTCAAACGTCAATTCTCAAATTAACAAAGAAGTTCCCGTTCCAATACTCCTAACAGCAAATGCAAAGAAGAGAAAGTGTGGACAACCGCTCGTAATTGCTGCTATCTCTAAACAAAATAACACTTTCTGAAGCATCTCATTATATATGAAAAAGGACTGGAAGAAAATTTCGACTATTCTGTTTCCACTTCAAACATTTATTCTTTATCCAAAAACACTTGTAACACAGAACAGGTTCAGGTTCAAGTTCGAGGCTGAAATCATACTTGTTGATTTTGTTCTTCCGACACACGTAATGTTAAATTGTTTACATAGTGCTGATCCGTTGCTGGCACAGCGAAATAAGCGGTATTGTCATCCGCAATGCGTTTTTCAAGTTCCTTTTGTTCCTTCTTTTTCCTCGAATTTATCATTTTTCTTTTAAAATTATATAAAGAAATTTCCGGAAAATGTTTACCCACTGCTGGTATACCGGATTGCTCTAAATGTTCCATACAGAAACATCTCTCCCGAAGCACAAACAAAATACAATTTCAAAATTGAAATTGGTCTTAGGTTGGATTTTTTTATTCCTCTCTTTCCTTCATGCTTTCTCTTTGCGCTTGACTCAATACAATGAGTGGTGATTTTTTTTTCCGGGAAAAATTTCAGTTAAATTCCGAACTACCTTGCTAGTCAATAAGGAAGTTGTTTAACCCAATTCTACCAGTTTCGAAGAAGATTTATCTACCCTACCTTACTTATTCTCCCATTTTATGATCCGTGTTATCTGCAGGAATTCGCCGCTACTTTTGGCGCAGCTGTCGTATAACATTATTTGATCATTTTTGTTTATCTTTTGTAAATGCATCTCCTGAATACTATCACTGTCTGTCCTTTAACCGCGCAGTACCTGTCATTATATCTCGTTAAGCACATCTTTATTTTGACTTCAAACTATCTCGTGAATCCTACCAGTCTCTGTTGCCTCTTCCTTTGCTGCACTCTCTGTATCATTCTCTCTATGTGTAGAATGTTCCGTAAAAATAACTAATGTGATATTGTGACAGTAAGGTTTAAGATGAAGAGAGTGTAGACGGGTCAGCCAGATGGAAGGGTCATCGCGGAGGTGCCGATGTAACTGTCGAGGAGCTTTCGTGCTTTCATTTCTAGTTCATAATCTTTTTTCTTGAGAATTTCTGCTAAATCTACCCAGTTCGGTACTATTTGGCTTAAGTCGAGTCTTTTTAAACATTTTCATTAATTATAGCAGATATTTATTCCATCTCGCAGAAGATCACAGTATCAGAAAAAAAGTGTCACCTTTCAATTCTTTTTTTTTCCGTTACGAGCAGATGTTTCGTATGATTATTTCGATACTTTTCGGTGGTGGCATGTTTAGTGCTACGCATAGAATAAGGTAAATTGACAGCGATCGACGATGAAGTGAACTGCAGAACTTTTGATTAAAGTTGAAGTGAAGCACTGGAAGTTAGACACGAAGCACACTTTGATAATTTTATAATAATCAAGTACTTGATTAAAAGAAGTAATGAAATGGTAGTTGCGTTTGTTCGTTATTTGAATGCTTCCAGTGATTCAGAGATACACTGTTTGCTATTATAGGTATGCTGTTAAAGCTAATACTAATCCTGATATATCTCTTTGGGTGTATATTTGCGGAAGAAAAAAAACGAATTTGAACAGGATGATGGTGTTTTTGTACTGAACGAAAAAAATTTCATATCATTCCTTCAGCAAAATCCAACATCATTAGTTAAATTTTACGCTCCCTGGTAAAATATTGCTTTTCTCTTACTTTGTTAGGACTGCCTTATAGGTGATTGCTTATTGTGTGCCGTACAGGATAAATCGTTACATAAGTTATTGCAACATTCTATCTCTTATGAACTTTCACTTCTGGAAAATGATTCTCAAGATTTTGTTTTCTTACAGGTGTGATCACTGTAAGGCATTAGCGCCGGAGTATGCAAAGGCGGCGAAAAAATTGAAGGTACCATTGGCTAAAGTGGACGCTGTCGTTGAAACAAAACTTGCAGAAACGTAGAATAAAATTTTATTTTTATGTTCGAAACTGTTATTTTCATTTTTAAAAACTATCTGCGTAGCATAGTCAGGTATTCATTATCGGTTTGGTGCGGTTGCCCAAAACATCATAGACTTCATATTCTAAATATATGTTTCACAGCAATGGAGAACCTGTGTTCTATCAACAGTGATAAGTAGTGCTTTCAGCAGACACACCATATAAATACAAAAAACATAGAAATAAAACGTTTTAATTCAAATTCCAAAGTTTCAAACTAAGGCATCAAAATAAATTCCTAAATGTGTAACGTTATTTCAGTTACAACATCAAAGGATTTCCAACATTAAAACTTTGGCGAAGTGGCAAAGATCCAATCGATTATAACGGTGGACGAGAATCTGATGGTCGTAAACATTTTGAAATTTATACTGTGACGCTTTTCATAACATTTGAAACGGCTTTGTTAGTGAGCTTTGTTAGCTTTGTTAGTGAGAAGTTTCAAATTTCTTCATAATTAATTTTGAAATGACTCCAATTGTTTTCAGAGATTGTACAGTGGGTTTCGGAGAAAACAGATCCCACTTATGAATCGCCTTCGTCAGCAGTAGCGAAGCTAACGAAAGAAGTATTTAGTGAATTTATCACCTTACATCGACTCGTATTAATTAAATTCTATGCACCATGGTGTGGCCATTGTAAGAAACTCGCACCTGAATATGAAAAAGCTGCCAAAAAACTTAAGGTATGTTTGAACTAGTCATTTGTTCAACAAACTTCAAAAGGATGCAGTTGGAAAATTCCTTGGTTCTAAACCACAAAGTGGATTGAGTGAAAAATCTGCAAAGCAAAGGAGTATTTCATTTTTTTTTTCAGGGTACAGATATAATGCTTGCAGAAGTGGATTCTACAACTGAGAAAAATTTATCGGCGGAATTTGATATAACTGGTTACCCAACTTTGTATATCTTCCGAAATGGAAAGAAGTTTGATTACAAAGGACCTCGTGATGCAGAAGGTATATTTTCTGCTGAGGAATTAACATAGTAATATTTCTTTTGTTGTATCATACTTATATGCAATGAATTATAATGGTTTTTCAAAAGTCATAACCTCATTTTAGGTATTGTAAAATACATGCTTGAACAAGCTGAACCTGCTTTAAGGAAAATTACCAGTGTGAAGGAGGCTCAGCATTTTATGCGCAAAGACGATGTAACAGTCATTGGTTTTTTCAGTGATGACAAGACAGAATTATTGGATTCTTTAAGTAATGCAGGTCAGATTCTTAAGACTGGTGGAGGACCTTATTTTGCCTTTGTTATTCTCGATTACTCGTATCACTAACTACATCCATTGAAGGATAAAGGTGGTAGTGAGTTTTCTCTGCAGTAGTGGATCTTCCTCCTACAGTTTCCATAGAAATTTTTATGGAAATTATGATTTCTAGAATCTCTGAGTAGTAAAATATATTGATTATATGAATACGTCGTTTTCACTACTGATTTTTAATTATTCTGATGTTTAATTCAGAGCAAGATTTCGCAGTTCAAGTAGCTTCCTGGAGATTTCCTTTCTTTTTAGCTGAAATGATGCGAAATGATTTCAACATTGCTGTTTGTTTGGAAGTAGACGTTAAAAAACATTTTCAAATTGATTCTGATCGAATTGTCATGTTTTTCCCTGAAATATACTGGAGCAAATACGAACCGAAGCGAATCGCTTACGGAAAGGCATATGTTTTTAGTTATTGCAGAAGTGATTGTTTACCTAGGAAATCGATTTCTTACTGGGAAATTCCTTTCTCCGATCCCTATTATTTAAATATTTTATCAGTGATATTAATTTTCATACAAGCTTGATAGAATTATTCATCAAAATACTTAGCATATAATCACAGTTCAGGTATTTTCCAGGAAGTCGGTACTGTGGAAGATTTGGTAACATTCCTTCAAGAAAATTCGACTCCTCTTGTAGGCCATAGAACCAAAAAAAATGTTGCGACTAGATACACTAAATTCCCTCTCGTTGTAATCTATTATAATGTTGATTTCTCATTAGAATATCGCGAAGGAACGCAATATTGGCGAAAAAAGGTTGAATTATTCATCCATTAAATTTTACATTTCTTGAATATTGGTTAAACATTTTGATTTTTGGCACTAAATTTAAGAAATTATTTCCCTCGTGATTGTCGGACGTTGAAGGTTCAAATTTGATAAGTTTTTCGTCTTTTTTAAATATATCGTAATCCACAGTATTGCTAATATCGTTTGATAATGAACAGGTTTGAAATACTATGCCATTTTCTGAGTCTAACACTTTTTTGTAGGTTTCTAAGGTTTTTTGACATAAGTTTTTTAACACTTGCTTTTTTTAAGTCCAAGATATTGTTCTTTTGTTTCATTAATAACAACAAATACTTAAGGAGGCATTTCGTACTTTTTCACTGTAGGTTTTTTGGATTGCGATGTTCTTTATTGTGGTAATCAGTTATTTCTTCCATAATTGGACGTCTTAGGATGGGGAAATTTTTTTGTTGTATTTTCTATTAAATGTTGGATATGTTGGATGCTATTTTTTGAATTGCACTTTTTAGGTGTTAGAAATCGCAAGTCAGTACAGGAAGGATAAGTATCATTTTGCAGTTTCAGACGAAGACGAGTTTGCAGATGAGCTCGCAGCGGTTGGTTTATCATTTTTATATATTTCAGTTCATTATTACCTTCTTCTGAGATCGTGAAAAAAATGACGGTTTTAGTGATCTTACATTTGCGTCTTTGTAGCATCTTGCTTAAATGATTCAAAAACTCGTGCAATTTGTGGATAAAAACTCGTTGTGAATTTGGCTTTGTATATTTTAGGTAGGACTAGATGACAGTGGACTAGAGCATAACGTTTTAGTCTTCGGTTATGATGGTAAAAAGTACCCGATGCGTCCTAATGAATTCGATAATGAATTAGCTGAGAATCTTCCGGCTTTCATGAAAAAACTGTCTTCAGGTATAAAAATTCTGGGAATTAACTGTTCACAGATAATTTATCCATACGTTATTCTTTGATGGAGAATGATGTCATTTGGGTGCTGGATCATTTTTTTTAAATTCTATTATCAATTTTTTTGAAGGTAAAATAAAACCGTTTGTGAAGTCTGCACCATTGCCAAAGGATGACAAGGGTCCGGTAAAAACTGTGGCTGCATCAAATTTCGCTCAGGTTGTATTTGATGAAACGAAAGATGTACTGGTGGAGTTTTATGCACCGTGGTGCGGGCATTGCAAGGTAAGCCCACAATTTTTTAAGTTTTAATTTCCATTTTGAGAAACAAACTACTGAGTTACAGTCCTTGGTAAGAATCTGGAAGTGAAAAATTGAATATTCATGATACGTTAAATCTGATTAATTTTCGAGGTGGTACAACAACAGAAATTTAAAGCAAATTCTGTTCTAATGCGTTCAAGTTTTAGGCATTCGAGCCAAAATACAAGGAGTTGGCAATGAAATTAAAAAGCGAACCAAATTTGCTGCTTGTAAAAATCGATGCAACAGTCAATGATATTCCGAAAAATTATGGTATAAGTGGTTTTCCAACAATCTATTTTGCACCAGCTGGTAAGAAGAAAGAACCGATCAAATATGAAGGAAATCGTGACTTGAATGACCTCACCGATTTTATGAAAAGGCATGCCTCTGTTGCATTTCGGAGCAAAACTGAACTGTAGAATTAATATGGAACTATCTTTGGGCTCACGTTAATTATTGTGACAACTTCACTTTCATATTTTATATTCAGAAGCCTTTTGAAATAAGGTTCCTGAGTTGCATGAGAAATGGGATAGTTCTTCCGGGTATACTAAGCATTTTCTTGACTTTTTGATATGATGACTCTTCTATCTCGTTTTTTACTGTTAATTTTGCTGCTTTTGATGCTTTGTAAAAAGTCCTTGCCATTTATTAAGCCTTTAATTCTAATCAATTTTTGATTCTTCTCCAATTTCTGTAATTCTTGTAGAAAATTTCAGCGTCCTAAAAGGACTTACCAGAAGATGGCATAACTTATTCCCTGTTTTTAACTCATTCCGTCTTCGAACAGTGAAAGGGTTTATATTTTTCGGGATATTTTTCTTAATAAAATTCATTTAGAGCAGCATTCTTTTCAATTTGCACTTATTGATTGTATTTTCATTTCTGTTAAATTTGCTCTTTAATTTCGAATGTATTCTCCTGTATCCTCTCTATACGTGGAGGTCTACTTTGATATGATCATTATTCAATCCATCAATTCTGGAGTTAATATTAGGACTGTGAACACTCCACATTAGAAATTTGTGTTTCTTATATATAGTTTTTATTGTCATTGTTGGTTGTTTCTTTTTCAAGAAATAATTTGATGATTACTGATTCCAGTAACTTGATGTATCACCGATGTCATATCAAAAGATTAAATATCAATAAGTTGCTAATACAGGCTGCGTAAAGCTGCCTCAAATTGGAGAACGATTTGGAATACGTTAGTCTTTAAGACTAACTTTTGAACTGTTAATTTCAATGTTGTCTGATTATTTAGCTTGCTTTTTCTTTTAGTGACATGTTTTGTATCAGTGAACTAAGTTCTGAATTGACTGAAGTGGGATGTGTAGAATTGGTAGGACATGACTTTGGCGCTTGCAACAATTTAAATAGTTTCATATGCAACAGATTTCGCTAGAGCTGAAGTTAGATTGCTTAATTGAGTATTTCGCGAGTTATGGACAGGTAAAAGTCACTGACAACATCTGATAGCCTTTTTTTGCTTCACAATTAGTATGTCGCAAAGGAAGAAGGCTAATGAGTGTCGAAGAATTTCACTGAAAAATCTCGTTGAAGATGGAAGAATTTGAGTAATAAAACGCATGGTTGGGAGGAGCGTTAAAGCCTATCATGGACATGAAGTTACTTACAGGAAAAATGCTCGGTAACTAAATAACAAAAATAGAATTCTGGAAATGGCTTTTCACTTGACCCGAACTGATAGTACTGATGTTATAAACGGTAGTGTTATAAACGTGTGTGTTATAAATGATACATCATTGCTGAAAATTCAAGACTGTATGAAAGGAAAAAAAGGATGGAGAAGGAGAAGATAAAAACTAAGGTAATTGCTGTTTGCTAAAGCTATCCAACAGCGCAGAGAGCTACAAGGAAAAAAGTATGTTCAAGAGGTAGATTAAGCGTTTAGTAGAAATGTTGGACTCAAATTAAATCTCACTCCTACCACTCTCTTCTTCTGCCGTTCTTACGGAAGACAACATCTGACGTATCTCCAATGTTCCATCACATTATTGTTAAACGAAACCAATCAGGAGGAGAGGTAAAATATTACACAGCGCTGAAGAAACAGTTAGGACAGACTGAAGGATGGATAGATGGTAAAAAGAAGCTTGAAATCGAGCTATAGGCGCATTTTGCTCTTCCTTACCTATGGTCTTCCTTTCTTCTACCATTCCTTTTCCCCCACTCTCATCAATGCAATTTACCTTCCAAACATGGGTCCATTTCTGCTTTCAAATGAAATATCTTACTTCTTGCAAAATATACGACATCACCTTCATTCCAGTCAATTCATTTTCATTTTCAAAATATCTCTTGTTATTGTTAAAGACCATTCAACATTATTCCTAAGTATGCTTGCCTTCCCATTTGATCCGTCATGTTTGATCGGATCAGTTGTCGATTGATTCTTTCCTTCATTCATTTTTAGGTGAGAAATTTTAGATAACAATAAGGGATGTATCAGGGAGTATTCTGTCCTTTCATCATGAATTGTTAATACTGTATAATGAGGGCAAATATTTGCTGTATTTGGTTTTGACTACCTTCTTATCACTGTCTGAGTAGCGTTGACAATATAAGTGACATTTTTACTAATTCTATGAGGTACTTTCTGAATCCTGATAGCAATATCAGTTTCCAAAGATCCCCTTAATCACTGCGATATGACATATAATATTTCAACTTCTATCACCGTTTGTCTCCTTTACGCACACTTCCAATTAATTTTTGAGGATAAACCCAAGTTGTAGTATCTCATTGCCTCTAATATCACATCAGGTTTCGTACGAGGCCTCAAAGAGACACAAAATCACTCTGTCCTGATTTTAAGATCATTAAATAATGTCAATAATTTCAACATCATTAAGTATGTGAAGTCATACAGTCTGAACTTCTCCTTTATCATTATGTCACATTTGCTAAGACTATTGATAGAGCAACCCTGTTTTTCTTAACTAAAATATTTGTTAGGATGGACTGCATCGATGACAGTTCTATTCATAAATTTCATGTTAGATCCCATTCATTCTAGTGTGCAATCTATAAGAAGCTTAACGATGCCATTACTAGACAATAATTCTTAACGTATCTAATGATAATGTGCTTTCGACGTACGTAAAATCTTTCAGCATCTCTCTAAAGTCATTTTATTTCTTGTCTTTCTTTTACGTTTCATCCTGTTCTCCAACATTAAATAAAATTACCCAATATTTGAGTATTTAGTGGTTGCAGAAGTTAAGAGATGGAAGAAAAGGTATTGGAACTAACGCATAATTGGAGTGCCGAGCAGTGGGATTGGCCCTTGCAGCATAACGATGACGTGATTAAAGTGACCAATACGAATGATAAGTTTGAAGTCAGTCTGGATGCTTCATTCTTCACACCGAAGGAAATCGAGGTTTAACTGAATTCCTCTGTAATTTTTACTTCAGGATCGATCTAGGAGAAATAATTTCATGATTAATTGATGCTTTATTTTATCCATAACGATTATCAGCAAAAACAATGGTTCCAGCATTTCGGAGAAGGAACTGGCATCTGGATAACTTTAGAAATCGAAAAGTGAGATTCAAAGAGTTAAAAGCTGTTAAACGTCCAGAAAGAAGAAAACAGGATGACCGCAAATGAGAGAGGAGAAAAAAAATTGCTCACGCTTTAATCTCTTGACATTTTGGCTCTTCTTAGCAAAATTATTTAGATTAATCCCTTATATGAACGTAACGAAAATAAATAATTAAATTCAGAGTAAATTCGAGAATGAAATTTTTCATTTAGCTTATTTAAATATCTATTTTCATTACTCGAACTTCAAATCTATTTGCAGACATATTACATGCTTACTCATTTATCTATTTATTTAGTAATTATTTGAACAGCTTCCGCAAATTACAACTTGTTGCTATTAGTATGAAAAATTTTGACAGGAGAAGTTAGGGATGAAGCTTTGAATATCTTTTTCCATAAAGTGTTATTCGGGGGCAGAGATTTAGTTCAATCCTCACATAAGATTCAAATTCTAGGTGAAAGTTGCTGGTGATAATCTGGTCATTCACTGCAGACATGAATCACGTGCCGACCAATACGGTGAAATTAAACGTGAAATTAGTCGTACCTATAAGCTTCCGTCGGATATTGATACGAAGACCCTGACATCAACTTTGACCAAAAGAGGACATCTGGTCATCGTTGCCAAAAAGAAGGCATGATTTCTTTAAAAGCTCTTCACGCTCTCATGATTTAAGTTTTGCCCGATAAACCTTCTGAACATTTGTCCGGATTTCTTGCTTATCCATTCTGTGGCACTTTTGTGTCTTTTTTATCAGTTCTTTAACCAGTTTATTTAAGTGATAACTGTTATTAATAAATTAAAGAGTTTTCCGTCGAACATATCTGCAGAACTGTTGGTGTTAATTTGATGAATAAGGAATTTCGAGGTAGTGCTGTCTGCCACTTGATCTACAAGGCTGACTCCAACGTAAACTATCTAGTTTTAAGACTCTCATACCTTAAATCGCTTTTGATATTTAGAAAAAAGACTTGAGTGAGATGCTGGATAGTATCAGACGTTTGTTAGGAATACAGTTTCATGACATCAGCCATAACATCACCAATTTTATACAAAATAACATAATATCCGATCTGTCACCCTTTCACAATCTCAAACTAAGCTCTGAATTTTGAACTTCGTGTTCATTACCATCACAATTGTTTTCGAGAGCCCTATCTCATTATGGCCTTTGATGCCTTTTATTTTTGATATAAAATTTTATTCTTTTAGTTGAAGTTACTATAAATATATTAAGCAACAATACCTCATGATGTTAATGGATTCACAATCCAAATGGATACAATACGCTTAAAGAACCGATAAGCATAATCTAATGAATAGATATGTTACAAATCATCTTTTTGCTTGCAACCCATTTTTCATACTGAATTTATTATTGTGAAAGTTGTCTTATGGCATGGGTGTTGTTGCCACAATTTTTAATTTTAAAAAATGTTGACCAACTTAAAAAATGAAAAGTGAATGGAAAAGTTCCACCGGATGTCAACATTTCAAAGCACCCATCGAAAGATATTTCAGGGATGCTGGAAGCAATGTTATAAAACTACCTCAAACTAATTGGACTAATCATATATCATTGCGTAGGTCATCACAAAAGTTGCGAGAAAAGAGCAGAAATGTACAGCTTTCCTTTGATTAGGAAACTAAAATGGATTACTCTGGTCAATGCCGCGGCGCAAGATCACTTGCAGACGACTTGATTACTGGTCAAGGTGTTGTAAGCAGTAGAGCAGCCTCCATACTGCGATCTGTTGAGACTTATCCTTTGATTGGACGATTTGTTTTCATTTTCTTTTTTTTTTCATATGTACTAGAAAATAGTTTGAAGGGAACAATTGAACTTTTCAAATATTTCTCATGTATTGTAAGAAAATTTCTCGATAAAGAATAAGGGACAATTCTCTCCCTTTGAGTGAAATTTCGATAATTTCATCTGACGAAGTAGCATTTATTTCGATGAATTAAATTGGAAAGGAAAAAGGCAAGTCAATGGAGGAGAGAAAGGAAGAGAAATAATCAAACCCTACTGCTAGACCTTGCTGATAATCTTTCAAAGCTCGCTGATTAATGATTAAAACGCTGAATTCTTCAAAGCTGCTGATTAAAACGACGCAGTAATTCATAGTTCAGCTATACGAACATTTTATCTAAGCATTATCATGATTTGAACTTTGCCCGTTTTTTTCAAGAGACTACCACTAATCGGAAATTTGCTTTTTTCTGGGATGTCCAAAAAGCACCAGTAAATTCACCTTTGCTAACTCATTTGAACAAAGATAAGCAAGGATAAGTAGTGCCGTTAAAGGAGCATCTGAGCAAAAGAATTGTATGAAATCAAGAAACGAATAAATGAGTGAACAACTGGTGTTTTGTACACTTCTATTTTTCAAATTAATTTGATCAGTATATGCAAATGAGTTTTAGCGGTTCAGAACAATAATAAAGACTAAGTAAACAGAAGTTTTCGGCATGAATAGTCCTCTGGAAGATCCCGGAGTCGCAGTTCAGAGTCTTAGAATAAATTTCTTACAAAAAATCAAAAAACAGAGCTTATGGATGAACGGAATAATAAAAATAAACAGTAAATTACTCAAGTAAGATTGCAAAATTTTGGCAGAGAAGTTAGACAGATCAGTGAAAGACAAAGTGAGATCGAAGAGCATGCAAATTTGTTCATTTGTTTATATACAGAATAATTTGCTTTAACACTCCGAGAGATTTCCGTCCTTTTCTGAGCCACCTTAGGGCACCTATATTACGTTTTGATAGATGTACAGCAATGAACGGTGGATAATCCTAACTTCTAGGAAGATGTAGCCAAGAAGTGCGAAATATACAAGAGTTAATCTTTGGAATAACTAGTAATGAGTAATGGATGAAATGTATGCATGAACGCTCCCATTAAAACAAGCTAATTAAAAATAACCATCAATAGATTCGGGTTAAAGGAAATTACATTTCTAAACTGAATTTCGAGCATGAGCAAATTATCACTGCTTCCATGACAAGTGACTTTCTTCATTTCAATATATTATCAGAATGTTTCATATCGGTGGGAAAATGATGCTGCACTTCGAATCCTATTTACTTCTCTGCATGCTTTTCGAATTTCTTTGTTGATCGAATTCGGGCCGCAACTGAATACACCAACTTCTTGAACCTATAAAAAATCATATAGTTGAGGTTTAGATCTAAAAAAAAATGTAAGTTAAAAATCATCTATATAGACCCTGATTTGCATACTTCAACACTCCCTGTTTTTCATGCCTAAAATAACAAGAAAATACCCAAACATTAATTATTCCATCCATTTTATCCAATCGGTTGACAGGCCAATTTCAATGGAATATATCATAGAATTTGAAGCTTACGTTTCTATGTTTGTTTTGTATGAATTTGAAGAGCGCCTCGAAATTTGGACGACCGAAATGATTTACGGCATTAAGACCTGTAAACATACTTCGACCACCGCTATCACTTCGGAAGTGTTTCTCACAAATGTACTGAAATTAAACGTCTGCAACAAAATTAGTATAATAGTAAGCAGTGGAAAGTAACACTTTAAAATTAAGGAATTCATATTTTCCCACTCCGAAAACTATTGAAAAAACGAATGGCATATCGTACAAGCATTGTGGTTCGAAGGTCAAACTTATGAAAGAATTGTGTGACAAAAATATGTGTTTCCAGCAAATCTTCCTTGTCCAGTTCTTCTACACTATGTAAAACCTCGATGAACCACTCGTAATTCTTATGTGTCGAGCATACCCAAATGAAATAAACCTAAAATATTACGTCTCTAAAATTGCAAGAAGATTATCTTTACCTGTGATGAATCATAACTCACCACAGTAAAAGAAATAACCAATGTTTTATTACATTAAATTGGAAAAATAAAGAAATAGATATTATGGCACACCAAGCACATTTGTTATGCTTTCTGACTTTCTGTTATCGGAAAATTTTCTCCAAAGAATTGCTTTCTGAGAAACTTTAGGATTATAAAAGCGTCTTTGTGCTTTGCAAAAAGTAGTTTATGTTCATTTGTTCATTTTTTTTAAGTAAGGGTTTTGACAGCACACAAGAGACATTTCAAGGAGAAACAAGCCTTTTCACATTTGATATTTGTGTATCGACCAGACATTTTTTCGATAACAAGATCAGTGAGTATAGAGGCATAAGGAGTTACACCAATACCGCCACCTATCAACACGGCAACTTCGAAATTATGCCAATCCTAAAATGAAACAGTATCATGCCGTTGTATTACTTTACCTGTATTTTCACGTTACTTTATATATAGCCAGAACTTATGCTTAAATGAAGTAATTCACTTTATTCCATATTAAATTCCATAGTGTTTAACAAGAATTACTTGTACAGAAAACATACTTGATTTCCATCCCCGTATGGTCCGTGTAAATGAAGCACTGGGTAGGGTATCCCGTTGGAATGTGCGTACGCGATCTGGTTCCGCAGATTCCAAGTCCATGGACCAACCGCTTTGATATACAATTCAAGCGTTGATGCTTGCGGTGCAGAGGCCAAGGAGAAAGCATGAAGTTCATTAAATGTACATGAAAATGCCGGACATGAGATACGCACCCACTGACCAGAACGAAATCGGAATGAATTTGGTCTCTTGAACTGAATGTAAATAATATCTGCAAAACAAGTTACTTGAGAAAATTTGAAACTTAAAATGTCAAACAATCTCAGAGTTACATATAAAGGAAAACACCCGATGCATAAGTTAGACAATATGTCACAAATGAGATTTGACGAATTTCCAAACGTTCCACCTCCCGAAAACGGTCAAATCTTCCTTATTATAGAATCGTACGCCTATCCAACCTACTGGAATTTTGAAACTTCAATCCGAAGCCACTGAAAACCGTTCAAACCTTAATCACTTCATATTTTACTCTAAAATTTGATTGAATGCAGCAAATGCTGTCATTATCATTGGTGTCCGCGGTATTCTGCTGTGTAAATCTATTTCTCCGATCTTTATCAATTAAGTAGTCTTTTCCAGTTTTACTCATTGATTAATTATAGTAACTGTAACAGATGTTGAATAGATCCTACATTTCAGTTCGTTAAAATTTGCTTGTTCAAAAGTTTTACAATTCAAATTTAATTGACTAATAAGTTTAAATCTAATTTCATCTTAGTACTTGTTTTTGATTATTTCCCGTCAACCACTAAAATAAAACGGGAGAGTTCGCAAAATCGGAATAAAGAATAGCCGATCACCAATGAAAAGAAAAATCCCAATTCATCCTCTTGTCAATTGAATATGTAAACTTTCTGAAATAAGGTATACCTGAGGGCAGTATTGCACCGTTCAGAATTTGTAACCTTTTGTATTGTTGTCGCATGCCAATAATACGGTCGATTGCAAAAAGAGCAATCGGACCGGCTATATAATACAGAAATTTGGGACTCTGAAATTAAAATTTACTAAACACTGAAAAATGTTTTATAGGTTAAATCGAAGTGTAAAGGGGATCACTTTTCGACGTCTTACGAAGAAGCAAGTAAATTACGGGGAAACGCTTCAATATTTATTACAATGTTTTCCGTGATAATATTACAGTTGCAAGCTAAACAAATTTAAATATCAACTAAACTACCAGCATTTAATAGACATTAAACGGCTACAGTACCAACCGTTTAACTCGTCGTCTGATTAAGTTATGTTGAATAGTTTTCTCCTTAAGTAAAATTAAGCAAAGAAAATGAGTAGTCACAGTGTGAAAGAAAACTTTTCTTATTTCCTGCAAAATTATTTGAAAAATTTTACACTTAAAAAAATATGTGAATTCCAAACTAACATCCAAAAGTTTTGGAAGTCCATGAAGCACAGTGATTGCATAAATTAGGATATTCAGAAGATGAGTGATTTTAAAAGCATGATATGCTTCTCTCATGATAGCTGGTGTTGAAAATACATAAGTGATACTCATAAGAGCTACCAGTAGAATTCCTGTTATTCCAGTTGTGGTACCGTATAGCCAGTAACTGATTGAAGGCAAGAAATTTGAGCTGAAATTAACTGGAATAGCAGGAATTCTGCTTCCTGGAAAAGGCATCCTAAGCCTTCCTGACTCTGCGTTTGTAAAACTCGTCAAGTTTTGCATTATTATGAAAACTTTTCATTTCAAAAAATTTCGAAATAATTTAAAATTGAGCAAAATCTGTGATTTTACAACTCCAGAAAGACAGAATTAACTGCATCGTCTCACATCCTATAATTATAAAGTAGCTCAAGAGTTTACCCAAAAACAGCTTCCTGGAAAAGGCATTGTAGGCCTTCCTGACTCTGCGTTGCCACGTGATAGAAATTGATGCAATGTCCAACAGTATGTACTGCAGCCCAGAATCCAGCTACTATTGCTACAAGTTTATGAAATGCTATCGCTGAATCAAGAGGCAGGTATTCGCGAAGTGGCGTTTCACGTAATAACGTAATAATATTCTTACAAACTGTAATCAAAATGAGCCCCATACAGAAAGATAAAGATGCTGCAGCACCGCGCGTAATTGCTATGCCCATACCCATAACACGACGTAAATCACGGTGCTCTGTTTCATACCGATAATCTGCAAATTACTAAACTCCATAAATGTTTATGAAGAAAAATTGAGAGAAAAAGGTGAAATGATGGCCTAACACTTCAATTTATTAATTAAAAAACGAATAAACTTACGCCAAAATCTTTCAAAGAACAGTAACAGATTGATAGTAGCGAAAAAGAAAATGATAACAATGTGCTGTCGATAAGTTTCCAAATATGATATGATGGAAAGATGCCAGCTGATATGAACACATCCAATCTCTTCGCTTTGTATTGCAAAACTATTCATACTTTCTGTCCTTGAAAAGGGAGTTTATTTGTGTGTCACATCAACAGATGTAAAAGGATTTATCTGACTTCTGCAATCTTCTTCACTTAAAATTTCTTCTTATCTTTTTCATTTTAATCTATCTACAACAATATAGTAACACGAACTCATTCAGATTGAATTTTAACTTGGCACCACGCATATGCATTCCAATCGGATGTCGTATGTCATCTATATCATTGAAAATAGCTTCAAAATCTTTGTAAGACAAAAATTTGGAATCCACGCTGATTCCAGATCGCTGTAGCACCCTATCAATTATTCCATCTTGCATGGCTTCTTCAATTTTCACCCCAACTGCTACGTTTAATGATTTAACAAAATCACAGAATTCCTTCTTGTGCACTCTTCCTTGTCCTTCTCGATCGCACATATCGAATAGGAGTTTGAGCTTATCTCGAATAGATCCTAAAATTGCTTCTTTGAATGTTAGCTTTTTTAGAATTGAGGAAACTTAACATTTTCTTGAAGTCATAGTGAAGCTTTCGGCTACACATTTTTTCTCTGATAAGAAAGAATTCATCTCGGAAGCCAGTAGAGATTCTCGTGAAAATACCATCTTTTCAGAAGAATTTTAAAGAAAGAATAATTCTGGTACCTCGAACAAATCGGACAACAACATCCAGGAATTTGAGGAATGTAACGTGATTCGTATCTCCCTTTGCCATGCAAGCAAATATCCTCTCAACAAATAAATCGTTTTCACGCATCCCCAGGGCATCAGCCATCTCTGCTTTAGTAACTTCAGTGCCAAGGACTTCTTCCAAGACTGATCCGTGCAATACTTGGCTAATATTCCCTGATAGTTGCAACATGTTGAATGCCTGAAACTACTAATACATCCGGAAGCCTCACAGCAATAGAAAAAAAAATACCTGCTGATTTGAATGAAGATAAATGTGCAAGGAAAACTTGTGTTGACTTATCTCTGTTTTATTTCTTCTGACGTAATATTCTTCCCCACTATTTCGAATTTTCCACTTCATTTTATCTAATAGACGAAATGAATCGAAGGGTTTGTTCGACAAGTGGTAGCATATATTAAATACTATCAATCATGTGGCATGTGATGATGTCATTACCTTCGCATAAGCTTCCCGGAAGAAATGATCCAACTTCTCCTGCCGTCTTTCACTTGTTTCAGCCGTTTCGACAATGTAGCTATTCGGACACCGACGAATGATCAACTGTTTATCGGTCCGGTTCAAAACATTGCTAAGAACACAGAGGAACTGAGCACACTGGCATTCGTTGTTCAAACGAACAACCTGAAATGCTTCGGTTAATTTCCGAGATATTGAAAAATTCTTTGAACAGCCGGTAAATTATTTGCATCCTGAAGGATTATGCTTCTAAGAGCATGCGTGTTTCAGGACGCAGAATGCTAAACAATAGTTCGCTTCCAACTATCATGTGACAATTGAAATTTAAAAAATGATTTTGCAACAACTACTGTTGGCATATAAGGACAGGAAAAGAAACAAACCAAATCATAGTGTCTTGGGATGGATATCATAACGAATGGACAAGTGGAACTATTCAGATCAGAAACGATAACATTTACGAAATTGACGTCACTAAAATCGAGACATCGCAGTAGACCACCACGTGGTTTTTCCAGTCGAATCAGTGGCGTAATATCAACAATTAGAATCACCGATCGGCAGTAATTTTTACTAATCCATTCAATGGCTGCAACTTTTTCTAACTATTTGATTGCAGTTGGCTATCTAAAGTGCATTACAATTTAATTAATGAAATGAGAGATACAATTCATTAACAAAATGAGCATGCCATTCTGAATGCTATATATTCGAATACTTAATGATTTAATGCAATTCTAAGAAATGATAGTATAAAAAGTACAAACCAGACAAATGCAATTTTTCTTTCTCACTATTCTTTTTGGCAAGTTCGGCTTTAGCATTACCCGAATTGGTACTTTCTAAGAAGAGTTTTTTAAGGCATGGCTCCATATTACCCCCCAATTTCTTCCTCTTCTGTACCAGCATATATCCAATTCCGATGGAAACTAAAATCAATATTTATCGAATCAAAATTTTGAAGGATTCCCCGCACTTCCCGAATGGAATGAGGATGGAATTTTATCCTTATTACATCATGTAAAAAATGTTTAATAGAATATTTAAACATTTAAAATATTTAAATGAAAAGTATTTAATGAAATGGCTTATCTTTTGGGATTTATCTTTTCAAGTACTGATAAAACATTACTCAAACAATCGTACAAACGTATAGCAAAAGAATCGAAGATCAAATTTCATATTTAACTCAAAAATCTTTATATTTTTTGCTAAAAAATCTTCACATAATTAATGCTTGCAAATTGTAAACATACTGAGTGGAATGATGCCAAGCGCAATGCATGAAAAAATAAATGTTACTTCATTGCCGGTGAAATGATCGAAACGCATGAATGGTACACATGGTTCCAAACCACTGCTGTTTACTTGAAACGGTTGACCGCATGGGTCACCGGAGTGCCAAAGAAATACCTTTACAATTAAATTATGTAAATTTTGGAAAAAAAAAGTAAAATTCCCAAGATATAAATAATTTTCGAATCTCTATCATTACGGATAAATAAAACTGAATCAATATTTAGCGCGAAACAAAGTTTTGGATTATTTTTTAATCAAACAAACCCCTTTCTCCCTCCCTCTCCTTTTCTTTCTCTCTCTCTCCTCCTCCTCCTCTCTTTCTTTCCTCTCTCTCTCTCTCTTCCTAAAATGAAGATACTTTGAACATTACAAACTAGAAGAACTGAACAAAAATGCTCTTGGAAAGAGCGAACACTGACATTCTCCTGCAGTTCATGCTCATCGATAGATGTTGTTTCCCGAATAATATCACGCAGCGTTGTTGAACGTATCTGCTCAATTTCCTCCTCAGTGAAAATCCTGAGATATGCTAGTGGATTTATAGATCATTACCGAGGAAAATTCGGTCAAGGGATTTCATATATTTCAGTTGCTTTATGAAATGAAATTTGATAATCAATAGTAGTCTAAGAGAGGGAAGCAGCTCCAGTATCATCCAACTTCTTTTCTAAATTTTTGAATTCTTAAAATTCTGAAGTCAGCACTTCTCAGTTCTAGAACTCATTCACTTCCTAGCATTCTTCTGATTTTTAAATTAAATTTAGAAAAGCAAAAAAGTACCAAATTATTTAATTTACGCAATGTAACCATAAGTTGAAAAATACAAAATGGATGCAAACCCGTTCCAAGTATTTTCGAACCAAAATCGATCACCATCACGCAGTCTTAAAAACTGATTAAGAATGATTGCTCTGAAGAGTTCTCCTGGGCCTTCATCATTTGTTTCCAACATTCCACCAACGTAAGCATCAAGCTTTGAGATGTTACCTTCATACAATTTTTCCAGTTCATGAAACATCTGAGAAAATATTAAAACTTCAAATTTTGATTTTCAAAAAAAGCATCAAAGATTCATGTCATATTAAGGGAATGGGGAAAAAAAAAAAAACACTTCGATCAAAGAGCCCTTCAGATGCTATACTTTTCTTGAGCTACTGGAACTTTTTTTTTTAGAGAATAACAGTTCTTGAAAACTTAACGGAAGAGTAATTCTGAATGGAAATCTCTGCATCTGTTTCTTTTCCCCTGTTTTTCTCATTAAAAAAATTGAGTAGGATTATACCTCGGGTCTTTTCTTGTACATCACAGTATTAATTGTTGCCCAGTTTCTGACCGGAAGATTGTAACTTTGTCGTAGTTCGTTGTACGGTGGCAGACCATTATCACGGCCACGCATAATGGAACTGGAAACGACATCCAGACGAGTGAAATGCATTGGACCAAAGATAAAATCTACAATTGCTTGAAATATTTTAAATCTAAACAATGTAAAATACATTCAGAATCCTGCGCTTGTGTTTTAAAAATTCTTTTAAATCCAAACGATGTAAATACTATCATAAAATAAATTACCAAATGGTCCGTCGATCATTATGGATATCAATCAGTATTTGATTCTATTATGACAATCTTTTTTTTTGGAACCAACCTATTTTAGCAATCACATACCTCTCAGGTCTTCAACAACAATGATATCTTCGCCTTCGGCAATTTGCGATGCCATTCCAAGGACTATCTCATCCACCGAATATTCCTGCACAATATCCTGAGCATTCCACCAGTTCTGACATAATCTTAGTGCTGGATAACCGCCTACTTCATCACGAAATTCACATTTGCCATTCGCTCGTTTTCGAAGTAACAAAGCGGGCGGTACCTGTACTCATCAATTAGGTTTATATGAGATAAAATAGAGGATTCAATTAATAGCAATAAATATACAAATGTCTTTCAATGTGTTTTCTCAGGATTTCTGTAGAAGTATCGTATTTACTTACGATTGTATGGGGATATCGGAAAGCAGCGGCGGCAAAAGCATGCGATATGCCAGGTGGTACAAGAGGCTTGTACTTCTCGTAAGGTGGAACTGCCTTTTCATCAGCTAACATAATCGGTAAAAAATCATACAAAGTTATTTTCTGCAGCGTTGCGATCACCCATCGACGAGCACCCTATAATCCCCTTAATTTAACATACTTTTCATTGAACTTTAAATTTTCGAAAAAAGAAGAAGAAACCTAACCTGAAATACTTCTTCATCAGTCCAATATGGATGTTCTTCTTGAATTCGCCTTGCTTGTATATTATGCCATCGATATAAAATTAAACCTAGGCTTAATAAACCCGGATTTTCGTTGATGCGAGGATCACCCAGCACTGAAATTCTGATAAAAGAAATAATAATCAAATGTAGTTATCTGTCATTACTTACAATGACCCTTTTCATATATCCATATAGAATGAAACATAAAATATTGCCTATGTTTCTTCCTGAAACTAGCCATAAATTCAGTTCACATTGTTTCTTCTCTGTCTTTTTAATTATCTCATTCAAAATATTTGTTGTTCGGTCATTACTTATTACTTTGCAAATCGAAATGCAAAGTTCCAGTATTAATTACATCTGAGCATGATTTATTCTAATTTATTCGGAAATCATTTGCAAATGAGTTTTGTAATGAAGTTAATGTTTGTTGAATGAAGTAAAATTGTTGGAACTTTCTTATCCTTTAAAAATTCCTTAAGCAAGTGTTAGTTTCAGTTTGAAAATTTATCAAATTTAGGATTTACCGCACTTTTTTATAATGTCTGCAAACTGGATGTTAACTAAATATAAATTCTGAGAAAACTGTTATCGGAACGTGTAAGTGCAATAAAAAAGTGAAAAACTTATGGTGTAATCATCGTACTGAACGGAAGTTATTTTAAGCAACTTATGATAGACTGTTCATAACATCTTGATAATATGAATAACGCCCTTCATTTGAGAAGATTTAGAAAAACTTGCTAAAAAGGCGTTCCGGATTCATCAATCGATGTATCTGCGGTGGTGCAGGATTGATCAACGGAATACGAGGATCATTTAGAGGTGGATAGTCCTTCATAGGTCCTTCCAACAACGAACCATTATGCCAAGCACGAAGTGCAGCTACCCATGGTTCCTGGGTACTGTACAAAAATGACGCATCAATCCAGCTTGTACGTTCATTCACCTGTAATTTTACTTTTTCACTCTTTAATAACCAAGAAATTTGAATTAAAAGGATCATAAATTTATTTTACACGTTCACATGACGCCTTAATCCTAACATATTTTCTAAATACAAAACTGTTATGGAGGAGGGAGGGACATCACAAATTTATTTTATTTTACACGTTCAGTGATTGCAATTTACATTTCTCATCTGTTCGATTTATGAATGTGATTACATTCCAGCATTAAAAACTTGACGAAACATTCAAAAGGTACAACTTGCTGTATATTGTTTGTTAAATTACCGTATCTGTAAATATCTCTATACCGATATACAGTAGTAACATCGCGTTTATCAACCAAATTTTTTTTTCTCCATAAGAATATAAAAAGATTTAGATGTACTAATGATTTATTTCTTAAATTTTCAATAAGAGTTTTTGAAAATTTTATATTTTTGCCTAGTTTGTAGAATAAATTTATTGGGATAAAAGCTATGATAAGATTGATTAGTACTTATTTCATTTCCACTAGAAAGTGACAATCAAGTCTC
>NW_018108406.1:0-8464 GCF_000183805.2 Loa loa | reverse complement strand
ACTCTTTAATAACCAAGAAATTTGAATTAAAAGGATCATAAATTTATTTTACACGTTCACATGACGCCTTAATCCTAACATATTTTCTAAATACAAAACTGTTATGGAGGAGGGAGGGACATCACAAATTTATTTTATTTTACACGTTCAGTGATTGCAATTTACATTTCTCATCTGTTCGATTTATGAATGTGATTACATTCCAGCATTAAAAACTTGACGAAACATTCAAAAGGTACAACTTGCTGTATATTGTTTGTTAAATTACCGTATCTGTAAATATCTCTATACCGATATACAGTAGTAACATCGCGTTTATCAACCAAATTTTTTTTTCTCCATAAGAATATAAAAAGATTTAGATGTACTAATGATTTATTTCTTAAATTTTCAATAAGAGTTTTGAAAATTTTATATTTTTGCCTAGTTGTAGAATAAATTTATTGGGATAAAAGCTATGATAAGATTGATTAGTACTTATTTCATTTCCACTAGAAAGTGACAATCAAGTCTCATGTTTGTGGCCATGAGGAGTAACTTAGACTGTCATTTAAATTTGTCATAATACTTGATAAAGAGAAGATGACGTGCCACTTTTTCGTTCTTTTAATTTTAATGTAATATCTGAACTGTAAAATATGTATGAAATTCCATCTCATTTTTCAATATTCACACTAAAGATCAAAGATCAGTGCCTAAAAACATCAATAGAAAATGATTGAATTATTAATTAAAAAAAATTCACGGCTGATAATTGAAAGTAGATATAAAAATTCTATTAGAGAGAAGAGAAGACAAAATGTTCATTGAATTGATTATGACGAATAGGACAAATGAATTGTTGTTTTTCAATTTTTCAGCGATTTTTTAATTTCATTTTTGTTAACTGAGAGAAAAATTCATTTTGGCATAGTGTTTGACAAAGATTTCATTTTGAAATTAATAACAGATAAGTCAATTCAAATACCATAGTTATCTGATAGTACAAAGGGTCCTTTTCGGATTTTCATATAAAAAGTTGCCCAACAAATGCTTCATTTTCTTTTTTACTACCTTTTAAATACGAAATAAATCCAATCATGCGGCATATAAAATATTGTGAAAAAATTCCTTCTTCTAACTTTTTCCATTGTCGAATTCAACCAATTGTTCCATTGTTACTTTTACTCCGTCTTTTCATTCCTTTTACCTTGCAATGATGCATTATTTAAATTATTTGTATATTTATGAAATGCATGATTGAAGCATTCCATGAAAGTAACAAAATTTTCCGATCAAATTAGTCCCAGACATCCTAACAATGACAATCCTTTCATTGAAAAATTCCAATTTCTTGGATTTCAAAGTTAAATTAATTGCATTATTAGGCAAGACGCAATAAATGGATGAAAAGAATCTTTGATAAGGACTCTTCATTTAGTTAGATTCTTAATAGCCATTTAATCAGCTCAAGTTTATGTTTTCCTATCAATTGAAGAATTTCGGACATTGAACTAAGCAATCGGAATATAGTGAGATTATCCCCTGTAGACGAATATTATAAGACAAATCCCTAAGGTCTTATTCTTCGAAATTGGTTGAATTATCGACTTTATTGATAATTGATATTTTTATGAATTTGACTAGTAGATGAGTTAAACTGAATAACCGAATAATCGTTCAGCACCTAAGTCGTTAACTTTTTCATCGATTGCCAAAGATTTCGAATAATAATGAAGATTAATTAATCCAATAAGACAAAAGATTGCACAGAAATTAAGATAGTACCTCCCGCTAAGAAGAACAAATCAAGCCAGATGGAGCGCTTTGTTATCAAGTCTCCTTCAAATGTTGTAATAAGAAGGAGGAAACCTCTTCTTATTACAACATTTTGAAAGCAAATTTCTCAAATTTTTCAAAAACACCAAAACGACACCAAAACGCTCAGTTTCATTTAACAGATATTCAGTGACATGCAAACTCCTTATTTCTGCATTTTTTCATATATCTTTCTTCATCTGTGCATGTCGATATTTGTTCAAGTTTCTCGGCAACTAATGAATTTGCATAACAATCTAGAAATTCAAAGGATCAGTGAACAATTGTGGGTTTATTGGCGTAAACTTGCTGGATACTGGAACTGGAAATGAAGGATGCAATCCATACCAGTCTAATACAAACAGATGATAGAATGAAATTACATCGCGAACATTCCTCACCAATTAATGACCAAAAAACCAGTTCCTTAGGAGCATTTAATTGCTGTTGTACCCATGTTGTCCGCTATAGGACCATTCGCATAGCAACAATAACAATTAAGCAGGAAATGGAATGGTGCCTTTACTATTATAATTGTAATCTGAATAATAAGAAATTTTAGTTTCCGGAATAGAGAGACAGCTTACTTGTTCACGCGGCGCGTTAAAGCCATGTCCGGTTCTCTTGTCATATTTTGCACGAACAAAAGGAATTTCCGTTTTGCCCATGCACTGAGCATCGAAGACAGCATCACAGCGCGGTACCGGAATTTTATGCATCTCTAATGGGCAGCTAACTAAATTTGATTGCATAATTTCGTATGCAATTACTTGGCCTGCAACCAGTTGTTCGTAGAAACAAAACATTCTCAATTTGAATTCTTCTTTGATACATTTCCCACTTTCTCTTTCTTCTCCCGCTTATTTCCACTTCCAGGTGTAACCTTCAAATAGTTCAATAGTTTCGTATTCTAGGAATGGTCCATTTTTCCGATCATGCTGATATACTTAGTGCAGATGATACATTTCAAAATAAACTGATTTTGTTTAACCACATTTAATCCGTACTAAAGTACGTTTTCCTATAGTGGCATTTTTTTTCAAAATGTTTGATCTTTATTTTAGAGAAAATTAAATGTCCGATAATTGATTTGATTTTTCAACAAACTCTGTAAAAATGAATGACTAACTGACTGAGCACAACACATCCACTGTTAGTTTTTGTCACTTCGTTCACTTTGTGGAAATGTAAAAAAAAAAAAAGAAGAAAAACTGATGAAGGAACACTTTTCGGGAAAATTTCTTTTTGCGATTGAAGTGGTTTAAAAAGACATTTACAGAAGTTGAAAGAGTCGTTTTAAGAATCGAATCGACCAGTTATTTACCAGAAAGCTCTATGTGAGCATTTTTCATGAAAAAGTTAAAAAAGAAAGGAATAAAAACTACCCTGATGACGTTGCTTAGAAATCGGACAACAGCACTTTTACTGATTTTTCCTTAATATCATTCATTTAAAACATTTCAGAACTTACTGAAAAAGACAAGCATAGTGGTGATATTTCTTTTGTTTGGTATTCCAGATGGACCTTTGAAGACTAACTCTGAAATAGCTCGTGCGGACGGTAAATTACTATTAAGCATATAGACACCATCTTGATACCGGCTTGGTGCATCGCGGTGCAAACGTGATCCTGAAATTTTTTTGGGTTTGGGAGTAATTTCATCTCAGGCTTTCTGCAAGACTGAAAAGATATGTAATTTTAAAGTGCTTCAAAAATTAATTCATATCCACAGACATTATTCATTTTTCTCTGTTTACAATACTTTTACAAAAACTAAATCATGAGGGTAGAAGATTTGTTCTAGTGACAGCAAACTAATGACATTTCAAATATTGGTTTCGTTATGTTTATAATTTAAGAGTTTTAAAGGTTGACCGCAGTTGACCACAGTTATGTATGAATTAACTGATTACTGTAAAGGCAAAGCAAAAGATTGATTACCAATAACAATGAAATGTTTTTTAGGAACTTGGTACTTACCTACAGTACCCCAGTGAGGATTTGCAAGATTGTTGAACCATCCGTCGTAACGTTGATATTCATAGATCCTTTCAAGACCTGTATTTTAAAGATATTATGAGGAAACTTTTTGGCTCGTTACTCGTTCATGCAATTCACTATGATGACTGGTTATGTAATTCTCTGAGCAATCCCGATCTTATCGAGGGGGCACAAATTTGACCTATAAATTTGTTTTGCATGCAATGGATATACATCTTTCATTTCTTATGAAATTCATTCCCGAAACTTCACAAATCATATTGATTTCATTTAAATTTCGAGTATCAATTCTTAAGCTCAAACAGATTATCAATTTAACAAGATTTAATTCTGCTATTATGCTTTGTTTCTGTTTTGATTCCTTCAATTGATATGCTACAAAGAAACATTCAAACGAGATAACTCGTCTCTATCAATAATAAATAGAAATGTTTCCAGAAATTAGTACTTTGAGAGAGAATTCTTTATATCCTAAAAGGTGATTGCTAAAAAGAAGTTAAAATTTGAAAACTTAAATTGTCCAATATCTGACTTTAAATAAATTACAGCAGAAAATACGATGCTAGTGAAAAACGGCTGTTAAAAATATTTTGTTTCAAAAACGAAATTCTTCTTATATACTCCACAAAAGTACGTACTTTTGCGAAAATCACAGTAAAAAATTGGAATTGCTCATAAAATTATATGAATTTCATTTTCTCATATCTGCTAAATTTGAGTTAGTTCAGTTGAAATTAAAAAATATATGGAAGTTTGCAAACGTTTTAAAAACTTCTAGCAGCATAAATATCATTCGCGCAACAAAATTCATCTAATCAATGAATCTACTTTTCCTCGTGCACTACAGCACTTCTTGCGACTTGCAATTAATGACAATAGAGATAAGGAGGAAAAATCACTTCAGTAAGTAGTAATTGAAAACCTACCATTTACTGTAAGTGATAAGAGGGACAATAATACGGCTTGCAGCAATAGCTGCTTCTTTATATATGACATTGTTTGATGAAGCTTTAATTCGAGTGACAACTGCTGAAAGTGCTGCTTAGAGTGGACACACTCAAGTGGATCAGATATTAACAACTGACCTGGCGGTCGATCTAAGCGTAATGTTATGCCTATACTTCGAGCGGAAGATAAAGGTGTGACGGCGGAAAGGGACGTACAAATGAAATAAGATGTGGAAGAGTTGAAAATGAATTCGGGCGGTGCTTTAGGAAGAGAAGAATGTTTGGAAGGCGTTGATGGGAGAATGCTACTAATAATGCTCCGTGCAAATATAATCGTCTTCGCATCAGCAATTACCGCCGCTACCACTTATACACTTCCTGATGAGGACTGGCTCAAATGTAATTTTCCTTTTGGACAGCTATGCAAGACGGTGTTCAGAGTGAAAATAACTGTCATTCTTTTACGCCAAACAAAAAAATGACAGCGTTATTAATTGCACTGATGAAAGCTGTTAATTTGAAACAATTAGCAGGAGTGAGACTTAATATCTCAAAGCAATGATTCCAAGCGTTAAAACATAGTAGTAGTAGCAATAGAAGTAATAGTAGTAGTAGTAGTAGTAGTAGTAGTAGTAGTAATAGTAGTAGTAGTAGTAGTAGTAGTAGGAGCAAGAGTATTAATATCACTGTTAAATAACGCCATCATGACTGATCATTCAAATAAGTGCATCTATGTACTCGGTTAATGACAAATTTCAATGGTATATAAAATGATTTTTGTTAGCCATCAGATATGTCAAATAATTCTCTGCAAAAGATGATAATGATCTGTAGAAAGGGGTGAAAAATGGAAGGGTAAAAGAATTGATTGCAAAGATAATAGTAACATGAGGACTGATGATGGGACAATGATCACAACTTCTGATGACTTCCTTCCACATTCCTTACTATTCTCTTAATGTTAAAAGAAAATATAAATTACTTGTAATGATTTTGAAAAACCGAATATTTGGCAAATAACCTGTAGACACATCGATGGACACAGATAGACGGATAGACAGACAGACAGACACATACACACACACACACACACATACACATACGCACACAACCCACTCCATACACACATACGCACCCACATACACACACACACACACACACACATGTACACGCGCATACGTATAAACACGCACACACACACATACGCATAAACATATATATATATGCACGCACACATATCACAAAACATATACACACATATACCTACAATTGATAGAGAAAGGAAGAAATTTTGTAAGAGGTGTTCAATGGTAGGAACTGGAAAGGTCCTTTCCAAATGGCATATCGTCATCTACTTCTAGTTGTTCAGAGAATACTTGAAACAGGACAATACCGCACGCTCTAATGTCATCTTGGAATAATACAAGTGGACAGATGCTTAATAGTTGAAAAACTTGCGCTGGGCTGAACTATGAAGCATATTAATGATATTTTAAAATGAGTTACATGAACATGAACTTTAACCTCTCCATTAAAGAACGAGTTGCAGAACTGTTGTGAATTAAATGTGAACGAAATTGAAACTTAGCCAAAGTAAGGTAACCGTTTTCATACTTCTAAAACTAGAATCATTGTGCCAAATTCATTATGAAGATAGTTGTCTTGAAGGCTTGAGGTCCCTTGGACAAGCAATTTGCACGGATCAGGACCAAATAAATATTAAGTACTCTTTCTTCTAATCAAGTACTAACATTTGCAATGACACACTGTAATTAAATCTCTAATTGCTTCCACAATTTTTTTCCCGTATTAATAGATAGTTTATATTGAGAAATATAAGATTTGCCTAATATCTTAGCCAAGCTATGAGGACGATCATCTAGGATAATGGCCAATAATAATAAAGCTAGGCTATTAAAAATGTGAAGAAAAGATTACTAAAAGTGAACTTTCACGAAGATTTGTTTATTTTTTGATTTATCTTATAATTCGTCACTTAATGCTTTATCATTATCATTCAGTTCTACCATTTACTTCTTTTCAATATTCTTGCACTCTCGTTGTAGTTAACTCTCCTTAAAAATTCAACAGAAAATTGAATTCTCATAAGATTTGTTGCCTTCCATTCCTCCCATAAAATTATAAATTATGTAGGCGCAGTGAACAACGATGGTAATCATTTTCAATTGAATTATAAATCATAATATGACTCTCTTAGTAATCGTTAATGATTCTTATACTCTTAAATTTTTTTTGGCTTTAGACTTTAAAACAAGCCTCGTTCTCAGCCAGTTATCTGTGCTATAAAAACAGCCCATAATTATCTGTAAGTAACTTAATGAATTGAAGCTACAACAAAAGTTGTTCGGTACATTTATCAATGCTAATACCATTGATCCTATTTAAAACCATTTGAAAGTGAAATTAAACGATAACTATGTATTCACAAATCAATTCAATCTGTTCCAGTTATTCTGTTTCATTTATGACAGGTAGTTGTTTATGAAATGGAAAATACTTTTCTATTGGTTTGTTGCAACAAGTTTTCCTAACAAATTACACCTTACACCCAACTTAATGAATATATAAGGAAAAAAAAATATCGAAGAAGGAAGAAAATCTCATTTTGTTAATAAATCATGTCGTATTGGTACTATTATCGTTGCTTATTTATAGTAATATTGATAGGTATTGCTGCAAACGTATCACTACAATCATGTCGGAGTAAATTATTTATCAAATAATGCCGCAAGCAAATTACTCTTTCTTTCTCTCTTTAACAATTCCTCTTTTACTCTTTTCATCTTTTACATATATATCTCATTCCTCTCTCTCTTCCACCATCGAGCAAAGATAAAAAAAAAGACAGAAATTAATTTAGCGAAATTTCATGTAGAGATTTGTTGTAATTCGCGAAGAAAAAAAAAACCATAGTTGTTGTGTTTGGCTAAGATATAAGTATTTTTATATGCAAAACAACGTTCGCTTCTCAGGATTTCAACTCAAATAAGTCTTTAAATAAGAATTTCTTTGAATTTCCAACACTTTCCCACTTTTCATTCCCATTCATATATTTCCCATCGGAAGAGTAATTCCAATCCTTTGATTATTAATCTGAATTACTGAATGTGTCTGATCAAATTAAAATTATTCTTACAATCACTTCCTTTTTAAAGCTAATAAAGTTAAATTATAGGTTAATAATCAGAAAAAGTTGCTCACTTTGGCGTTTACAATTTATTAAAGGAGAAGCAGGGAAGGTTTGTGGAAGATGGAATAAGAGTTAAAAGCAATTGGCAACTAATATTCGTGAGTTATATCGAAACTTTCAAATTCATTTCATGCTAATGGATGAATGAAACTTTGAATTTTTGAGGAATGGTTCGATAAACTAGACTTCAGTTTCAGAAATATAAGTGATAATTGCTCAATCGATATCAACTTCCTGATCGATAAGATCAATCAAAAAATTTCCGTGGGAGTAAAATAATTCGAACTGTAAAAGAATTTCGAGTTCAAGCTATTCGAAGCGGTTGTTATCCTACAGCAACGCTTCATATTATTATTATTATTATTATTATTATTATTATTATTATTATTATTATTATTATTATTATTATTATTATTATTATTATTATTATTATTATTATTATTATTATTATTATTATTATTATTATTATTATTATTATTATTATTATTATTATTATTATTATTATTA
>NW_018108405.1:106504-108024 GCF_000183805.2 Loa loa | reverse complement strand
GAGATATTATCCAGAAATTCTAATAATGATTCAAATCACAGTGATATTATCCAAAAATTCTGAGAGTGATTTAATCACAGTGATATCAACCAGAAATTCTGATAATGATTCAATTATAATGAATCTTAGCAATAAGCTTTAATGATAGCAAAATATTTAAGCAAAGCTATTTGTAGCATTGATAAAAAAAGAAAATTATGCAACGAGCTGATGAGCATCAACCATTTCATTCATCAAAAGAAATCAAACTGGCAACCGGTTGAAGGAATTGATCGTATCAGAATGAATGAATGAATGAATAAATGAATGAATGAATGAATCAATGTGATACGATACGATCAACAAAATCATACTTTAAAATTGTAACAAATTGATTCATATAATTTAAAAATGAAAAGGACTTTTTTGATAATTTGTAAAGCGTTAATGTATTCAGTACAGTACGATTAATTGATGGAAAATGTTGATCGATTAAAAGAATTAATGATATTATAATGAATGAATTAATGAATGATTCGATATGAAAGGAAATTTATAACTTATATAAATCTAATAAATTTGATATTATATCATCAGAACTTTTTTGATAAATGGAAAAGTATAAATGTATTATTTAGTAATGATAAAATTTGATATTAATTGATCGATGAAAATTTACGTTGACAATTTTATTTTTAGTATTATTAAAATAAAATTAAGCTTGAGTTAATTAATATCACATTTCTTTTTTTTAAATTTTTTTAAATGAGTCTAATTAATGTCACATTTTCTTTGTTTCTTTTTTTCTTTTCTTTTTAAAATAATAAATGTTGAATAAAAACTATTCTTTAATTATTTTTCTTTTCTTTTCTTTTTTTTTTTTGTTTTTCATAATAACAAAATGAAAAATTTTCGTAATTAAAAGAATTTTTAATAATGCAATTATTGAAATTTCATTGAATTTCATAATTTCATATAAAATATTTTTTGAAATCAATACTATTTGCATAAGTTCAAATGAAATATTTCAATAATAATATAAGCATTAACTATAACATAATGAGGAAATCATCTTTAAATTATTCATTCATCAGTTTCAAATATCATTTACAACAACTGTCAACTGATGAATGAATGTATTCAAGATGATAAGATAACTTGGCCAATCATCATATGAATATGTATACATTTCCATCCTGTATCCATTTGGCCTTTGGCCATGTTTAATCCCAAAATTAAACCTTAAAAATACGACAAATAAAAGAAGGCTAAAGATGTTGACAAAAAAAAAAATAGCCAAAATAGTCAAATAATGGTCAACCAATTTAGATCCCATAATATATTGATGATATATAAGGCAGAAAATATATATATGAAATTTACATATGTACATAAAAATTTTAGAAAGAAAGCGGAGGAAAATCTCTTCGAAATTCACGGATACATTGAAACAATCTCCGGTAAATGGTTTTTTTTAATATACCTCTCCGGATACCTCTCCGGTAAATGGTTTTTCCTTTTTTTTTGGAAATAATCGGAAA
>NW_018108405.1:102282-105380 GCF_000183805.2 Loa loa | reverse complement strand
CAACAACAACAACAATAGCAACAACAACAACAACAATAGCAACAACAACAACAACAATAGCAACAACAACAATAGCAACAACAACAACAGCAACAACAACAACAATAAACAATAACAAAAAACAATAACGATAACAACAACAACAACAGAAACAAAAACAATAGCAGCAGCAACACCAACAATAACCACAACAGTAATAACAATGACAATGGCAACAACGAAAATGCGGGAACAACGAATTCTCAAAGTACAATGAACAAGATTACTTCTACACAGAAGATCCTTTGTATGTAACATTATCAGTAGCGATTACTTCCAAATGAGGATAACGATAACAACGATAATGCGGTAAAAAGCTGGTGCTGGTCCCTGGGTCAAAAAGGTCAAGCGATTGAATTCATGAAACTGAGTGGGATGTTATCATTGTTGATGTAGTATATGCCATGAATAAAGGGAGGTAAGATTCAGGGACGGAAGAAGCACTCTTCATATGATTTGTGACTTTATGGCATTTGCGGAAGGACAAAAAGGAAGATGGATGAGAAATGGGACAGAAGAGAGGAGAAAAGGATTGCTTCGGATTTTACTGAAAGCTCCGCCCGGTCGGTGGTCATTTATGTGGTCATTTATGACATTTTGCAAATGATGTGCATCATGCGATGAGGAGATACTTTACAACTAACTCTGATTATTCAATCTTTTAATTTTAGCAATTGATTTCCAAAATGTTAAGAAATTCTTGAATTTTCTTCTTATACCCGAATTCAAGTCAACAGGTCAACAACGCATCATATTGGTCAAAGACAAATGCGCACTGTTACTTGAGGGATTTGATGCTGAAAATATAGACATACATGCATACATACATACATACATACATACACACACATACATACACACATACAAAAAGTAAATATGGAAGGAAAAGTAATTAATTCTATTAGAAATATTTCTTATTCTTCGGATTGTAGGATTAATTTAAATCTTTCCACACTTCTTTCTAATCCTAATTTCATTGCTAATTTTTTTCCTTTCTTTTTTTTGCTGATTGAAAAAGTGATATTTATTATCAGTAAATCAGTTGAGTTTAGATAACGGCAGAATTTTGAGATTTTTTTTTTTTCTGGATTTGGGAGATCTTTTAAAATATTTACTATGACAATTCTGAATTACTGATAAAAGTAGGAAGAAATTACAAATCATCAAACATGATAAGGAAATACATTGATGATGATAATTTAGGAAACTATTATCGTATTATATTGATTGCGAGAGCTTATTCACTTAGCAAATTGTTTGATGGATAATTTAACAACAGAAAAGAAAAAACTGAAATCAGTTAATTAACATAAAGTTAAGAAGAAGTGAACAAATTGATAAACCGAAAATTTCATAAATTTTTAAAGCTAAAATAAGAAATGATTGAATTAATAATAATCCTACTGCCATTCATATTTCTTAAATTATCATTTTGGAAAATATTTTGCGTGCCTTGCAAAAGAGAATTTTAATCAAAAATTTATCATTAATTATGATAAAATCATAGCATTTTTCATCGCTTTTCTTATTGCTATTTTAAGAAATAAAATTTTTAAAAATTTTATTTCATTGAAATTTCAAATAACATCCAAATTTATCAGAATTGAATAATTGGAATAGTAATGGAATTTGTTTTTTTTTTTTTTGATAAGAAATTTAAATGTTAACAAGTAAAGCTAACGGCGCCAGAAGGAATTGCTGAATCATTTATTTAGGAATCAAACATTGTCAAAAAAAAGGCTAACACACATACATACACATGTATACACATACTACATACATACACATACATACATACATACATGCATACATACATACATACATACATACGTACATACATACATACGTACACATACATACATGGATAGATGCATATATACACACATATTTAGAGATGAAGCTCCTTCATGCTGCATATTTTATAACCTATAATAAAAGTTTTTTTTTAGAATAAAAAAAGAAGACAATGAGTCACTTTTTTTTTCCTTGTTTTTATTGCAAAAGTAATTTGCCCCGGGAAATCTTAGCTCTTCCGCGGGAATAACGGGACGATATTCCTAAAATCATTGAATTACGGATAGCTTAAAAGTGGGGATAAATGAGAAGAAAATTGAAATAATTTATGAAATTGAGATTGTAGGAGAAAATTGAATGAAATTTCAGAGTTATGCAAATAATTCAATCAAAAATTACATTAAAATATGGAAAATAGAAGAAAAAAATAGATTATAACGAATAGATGATTGGAAAGAAAATTCCAAATGAAACAACAAATTCTGATGCTTGAAATTAAGAAACTGAAATTCAACGTGTTACTAAAACGAATTAGAATCAGATTTGTTGCGTGCAATTGTTACGTGCAATATTACGTGCAACGTGCATTTTTTCTTATGCAGTGTTATGTGCAAATGAGAAAGTGAATAATCAAATTTTTTGAAGGTCAAATCATCTATCATTTATTCGGAATCATTACAAGCTGATTCATAATTTCAGTTCTTATTATAATTTGTAAAATCACAACAGTGAAACTATCAGAGTTTCAATTCCTCATAATATTTAGTCAAAAACCGGAAAGATTCTATTTAAGTGGGTCACTTTTTTTTCGGATTACAAACCGGAAAGAAACTATTGGAAACGATTCATCTCTGAGAAAATTAGAAGGAATTAATGGAAATGCATTGAATTTGAAAAAGTATCATTTTTAAAAATCGTTGAAATCACTGAAAAGAGGAAATTGTCTGTTTAATTGGATCGAATTAATGGAAGGAAAAAGAAGTGTTAAAATTTAAAAAAAAAAAAAAAAAGCTGTTCCGTATCAGAAAGATATTAATCAAGAAAATAGTGTGATCAGTAATTAAATGATTACTAATTATTTATACTGTATTGATCAACTAATCAGCAATCAGTGATTATTAATTACTTGTACTCTACTGATCAATTATTTGTACTGATCATCCAATCAGTGATTATTAATTACTTGTACTCTACTGATCAATTATTTATACTGATCATCTAATCAGTGATTATTAATTACTTGTACTCTACTGATCAATTATTTG
>NW_018108405.1:100311-101968 GCF_000183805.2 Loa loa | reverse complement strand
GATCATCTAATCAGTGATTATTAATTACTTGTAAAACTCTACTTGATCAATTATTTGTACTGATCATCTAATCAGTGATTATTAATTACTTGTACTCTACTGATCAATTATTTGTACTGATCATCTAATCAGTGATTATTAATTACTTGTACTCTACTGATCATCCAATCAATTACCACTAATTACTTGTATTGCATTGATCGTCTAATTAATTAGACTTTTTCATGCCAAAAATGTTTTTTGTAATTCTTAATTTTACATTACACTATCAGATTGTAAAAAATTGACGGTGACATAATGATGCAAATTTAAACTGATTATCTAATTAACAATTACTAATTATTTGTATTATTTAAACTGATTATCTAATTAACAATTACTAATTACTTGTATTATACTGATCATCTAATCAGTGATTACTAATTATATATCCATTTTCTAATTATTAATTATTTATCCATTAATTACTAATTATTTATCCACTTCTAAAATTTATTACTCTTTTTTTTTTAAACGGTACTCAACTTTATCAGTTAGCTGTTTTAGTTCTGAACATTAAACGATCGGTATTAAGAACTGTAAACAAAGAAAAAAAAAAGATCAAAAGTTAAATTGAAAAATAACGTGAATCGGTTCCCTCTTTACGCCATTTACGTCATTACACGCATTTCATTAAGTTAATTGTTATTCGTAATACATTTTCGTAATCGACGTAAAGGTTAATGAACGATTCGGATGAATGCATATGTATTTGCATGTGATGACAATCAAACCTTTTTGACAATGTTTACTTTTCGTATCGGTCAGTAGCTATTCTTGTGGGAAGATTGTAAATAATAATGATATTATAGGTATAACTATTAGAGATTCGATCATAGATTGTGGATAAATTCTGATAATGAATATCACTGATAATAATGATTGGTATTGTTAATGATAATCAGTACAATGCTACAGCATGATAATGATAATAAACTGATAAGTGATCGCGGATAATATGTACCAAATGGTTGCAAAATTTATGCATTTCTTTTTATGTTATTTTATCCATGAATATTTATAGGAATCATTTGCCGTGTTGATAAATGAAATGTGATGATTAGTATAACCATTTTAACAACAATAAATATCACGCTTATCAATTCTCTTATCAATAATGAGAAACTGATAAATGTATACTGGTAATGAAAGGAGAATTTATTATCAGCTAATTTTTTCCTGTTCATTGTTGAATAAATTAATGGAAAAAAAAATGGAAAAAATTCAAAATATCACCAGATGTAAATTTCATAATGATAATTCATGAGAAGGAAGAAGAAAACATTAAATTAATTTACTTCCAAAAATATTTCAAATTCAACAAAAATCAGGAAAATGATTGGATATCATCGATTGCGTTTGTCGAAATTAATTTGGCAAAAGTAAAAATAGTGAATGAATTTTATCTAAAATTGTAAATTCTTTCATAAAATTAAATATCTTTTATTTAATTAAAATTGGCAAAACAAGCGTAAATATATAAATTAAATATGTCTGAAAAATAAAAAAAAAAAGAAAAAGTTGTTGGAAATAATAATTATTTTTAACTTTTCGAAAAAAAAAATCATACAACAAAAAGTTGTGTAATATTTAAAAAAAAAAAAAAAAATTAATCAAA
>NW_018108405.1:98219-99791 GCF_000183805.2 Loa loa | reverse complement strand
TTTTTTTAAAGTATTAGTTAAAATTATTTTAATAATAAAATTTCTTAAGCTTTTTAACGTATGTAAAATTAGCATGATATTTGCGTGTCACATTGAAATTGATGTAAATTTTGTCAATGTGACATATATATTATACAAGTATAAATCGATGTTTACTGCTATTTTTGCTCCGTTTTAAATTATTTTTGTTATATTGTTTGGGAGGAGAAGGTGAAGAAAATATTAAAAATTTGTGACAAATTTAAAATGAAATAAAAATGGAAGCAATAGGATTGCATATCAAATCATTTCAAGAGAGAGAGAGAGAAAAAAAAAGGAAAAAATGGAAAGAAGGAAGGAAAAATTGGACATTTTGATTGGAAAGAGTAGAAAATTATAGCATTTCATGATGAATAAAATTGAAATATTCCATTCCATTCCTTTTTCAAAATCATTTTTTCATCATTTTTTTCAAAAAATTTCTTCTATTTCAAAATTTTATTTTATTTTATTTTTTTTAAAAAAGAAAAACATAAATAAAATAGAATAGAATAAAATAATATATTATTTATTAAATGACAAACAACAACAATATCAATGATCTAAGGTATAATTTAATTTTAATGGTTGTACAAAAAAATTTTTTACGGTTACAAATGTTACATCTATCCGGTTAATGCCTAACCAATTATTTCACACATTCTGTTCTTTTTTTTTTTTTTCGGGAAATTAATAAGTAACCGGATATTTTGGTGCCAATATGTCTCCTATAAATGGTAATCAATGATTTTTATGCAAACCTGTATAATTTGAATAATGTCATCTTTTTTTTTCCGAGAAAAAAAAAAGAGATGCTGATTAATACTAACAGTTAACAACAAGCTAAAAATATCTTCTTTTTTTTTCAATTAATCAATTACTTAAATTAGGATTACTGATGATTAAAAAAGAAAAAAATGCATATTTCAGTTTGTTTAAAAAAAAAAAAAGAAAAAAAGGAAAGAAAAATCAAAAATCCGGTTAAATTCGATACCGGAATTGGAAAATAAAATGAGATTTGATAAGTGAGTGGAAAGAGATGAAAGGCGGAAAATGAATAAAATTGGCGGAAATATATGAATAGACAAATGAACAGTGTGAAATAGAATGAAAAAAAAAAAAAAAAAGTAAATAATAAGAATGAAATAAAAATGGGACAAAATTTGATGAAAGTGTGAAATTCTTTGCATTAATCAAACATGTAACATTTGCGCATTTTAAATTTTTTGATGACAAAAAAAAAAAAAAAAGTGAAAGATGCAAAGAGATGACGGAAAAATGGATGAAATATATGCAAACGATAGAAAAAAAAAAAAGGAATGTGAAATTATTTGATATGATCGAATGAAATTGAATCATCAATCGTTTTTTTCCAACAAACAATAAAAAAAAAAAAAAACGGAACGAACAGTATGAATGAAGAAGATGAAATATGCGGACATATGAACAAAACAAAATATGGGTGGGATAGGATATGAAGAGACAAAATGATATGACAGATATTTTAATTAAGAGCTATCTGATTATAAATCAATTCTCAACTAAGGATAAAAA
>NW_018108405.1:92659-97481 GCF_000183805.2 Loa loa | reverse complement strand
TTTTTTTTTTTTTTTTATTGTTTCTAATCTATACAAATCGAATGGAAAAAAAAAGTCAATTTTGATCATCAAATTTCAATATACTTTGAAAATTGCATTTTTTTTTTTTGTAAATTTAACACCATTATTTATTTGTTTATTCACTTGCTTACTTATTCATTTATTTATTTGGTTAATTAGATAATTCATTTGATGAATTAATTAATTAATTATTCATTTATTTATTTCCATTCATTCATTTTATTCTGTTAATGAATATTATATTTCACAAAAATAAGCTTTTCATTCATTGCTTTTGTTTCATTTTCATTTACGCTTTAATTATTGGAATAAATGATGTAATTGAGTAAAATTATTTCAGTAATTAGTATTTTCAAATAAATATATTTAGAATGAGAGAGAGAGGGAGAGAGAGAAAGAAAGAAAGAGAGGAAACTCAAAAAAGACGCAATAAGCCATAAAAGTTAGTCAAATCATGAAAAAAAGCATATAATTTGAAGTTCCATTCATTCAATTAACTGGATAAACTTGCGTCATTTTACGTGTTATCACGCATCACGTGTTATCACGTGTCACGTGTCATCACATATCATTATTTTTGCTTTTTTCCATTGTGTTCACTTTATTTATGTTATTCAAAATCATAAAATTATAAAAGCAAAAGAAAAAAAAAATACAGTATAATATAAAGAAGAAAAAAGGGAACTCACGTACAAAAAAAAAACAAACTTACCGTATAACTTTTTCTAATGATCGCAATGATATTTGCTTAAATTAAATACTATATCATTTAATTCTGTAACGAGCAACCATATGGTTACTTAATCATTACAGTATATCTAAACATATATAGCTCATTAATAGTTATTATCATTGTAATATATCGCATTAATGTAAAGGTTAAAGGTAATAAAGATGTCAAAAATTCAAGGAAAGGAGGAAAAAAAAAAGTGTCCTAATGAATGATTGAACCAATAAATCTTCATTGTTTATCTTTCCATTTTCATCGATCATATTTATGGGTTAAAATAAAAGTTTGTTTTTTTTTTTTTTGGGGAGGTAAAGTACTTTGAAATTAGCAAATGATTCTATCAATTAAGAAATTAAAAAATGTTAGAAATATTTGCAAAAAATATTTAAAAGTTATTTTTGAAAAAAAAAGAGAAATAAACAAATTATGCAATGAATCATTGCATTTCTATTTTTCCCATTCTTTTTTTTTTTTTGAAAAACTTTTAAATGAAGAGTTTTTTTTCCTTTTTAGATGAAATTCCAGATGAAATTCTCGAATAAAAATAGCAAAGAAAGAAGAAATGAGGAGTTAATGGGAGGAAGATGAAAAAGAAATATTTTTTATTTAATGATAATTTAGTCTGCAAATAATTAATTAGTCTAATTTTACCTTTTCTTTTCTTTTTTTTTGTTAAAAAGTATTGAGGAGGAAGAAAAAAAGGAGTAAATTTTTTTAAAATTTAATCGAAAAATTTTTTTCAAACTGTTAAAAATAAAACTTACTGATACAAATCATAAGCGATATAATGGAAAATCTTAATGAAATTTTAATTCTTAATTATTTTTGGAAAATCCTGATGAAATTTCCATTCGTGATTACTTCTGGAAAATCCTGATGAAATTTCCATCCGTGATTATTTCTGAAAAATCCTGATGAAATTTCCATTCGTGATTACTTCTGGAAAATCCTTATGAAATTTCCATTCGTGATCATTTCTGGAAAATCCCGATAAAATTTTCATTCGGAATTATCTTTGCTGAGGTGAAAAGGATAACCCTTCATGTCTACCTTATGTAATGAATTTATTATTAGGATTGTAAATGGTTATTGTGCTAACAGTAATGATAGGTGGTTATCAGTGATCATTATCATCATTAATGTACCCAACTATTTTCGTATCATTGCAGTCCATAAATCAATTTTTTGTCACCATCGTCCATCGTCCTTCTTTTCCATCTATTGCTACGGTATCAGTAGGTCAACTAATCTACAATCAGATGAATAGAGCACAAATTTAATATCAGCATATCATAAGATACAAGTAAATGTAAACATTTTGATGAAATTTTCCAATTTACATATTTATTTGTATGTTTTAATTAATTATCACTTTGTTATAATTTCATTAATTATTAATTAAAATTAAGTATTATTCATTTCAATGAATAGTTACAAAAAACAAAACGATTATTATTAAAATTTAAAAAAAAAAATATTTCGACAAATAAATTATAATTCTATAAAATCATTTCAATAAATTATTTTTTCAATTTACTATTTATTATAACAATGCTAAAATTATTAATCATATTTTCATTTTAAATTATAATTTGATTTGAAATAATTCGTGAATAAATTAATACAATTTAAAAAAAAATGTGAAATTCAAATTCATGCGATTACAATAGTTTTATTTATTTCTTTTTTCAATTTTTGGCTTCAATTAGATTTTTTTAAAGAAAAGTTTAAATAAAATAAAAGGAACAATAAAAATGATATCAATTTGGTTACCGACAAATGCATCTCTTTTGTGTATGTATGTAAAGCAGGTGCTTTTAAGATATTTAAATTCAAAAAATCTATCAATCATTTAAATACGAATTGTATTAAATCATATTTATTGGTGTCTTCTCTAGTTTTACTATCTTTAATAATATCATAACTATTTGTTAAGAAGTCTTTTTTTTTTTTTTGATATTTATAACGATTGAAACCTGAAATAATATTTTTGAAAAAAAAAAAAAAACAAAAACATTAAATAATATATATTCATTTGTAACTCATTCTGTAACCGTATGCAAATCACATCCATTCTATATTAAATTTCCATAATCCAGTGCAAAAATTGAATTTAACTACAAAAAATTTTCCGGATCCGGAAAAGGAAGAAATCGTATTTTTGAAATGGTATAGTGTATTTTTAGGCTTAATATTATAGCTATTCGTCCAAAATTTATCACTATTCACTTGTAACATTATATGATTAATGTAGAAAAGTTATATAGGTTAATTACTTGTTTTATGGATGTCAATCAAAAAAAAAAAAAGTGGAAAAGAAAAATCATAAAAATAAAACAAACAATGACTAAACAGCCCATTTACACCTTTTTCTTCCCTTTCAACGGTTCATTAATTTACCATTTCCATATTGTTGTCATCATATGGAAATGGCTTTGTTTGCGTGACAAAAATCAAATGAGCGAAACAAAATTGGAATTTGACACAATTTTCTTTTTCTAAAAATTCATCCATCTATTCATTACTTATTTAATTAATGAAATTAGAATTTTTTTTTTTAATGGATTATTTTAATTTATAAATACTCATTCACTCCATTTATCTATTCAATCTATAATTTTAAAAATATTAGAGAAGAAAAAAAAAAACAAAAATCTGATCAAATTTAAAATTTTTTAAATTTGAATCAATAAATTTTATGTGTTATTTAAAATGTATTGATTATAGAAAAGAAAAATGTTATCGTAACATCCAATCTATTTGCAAAAGTTTTGATCTTTTACCTTTTTATTAACAAAAAAAAAAAAAAAAGAAAACTTGACGATAGAAAGAATAAGAGTTTGTATTTGATATGATTATACTTACCGGAAAACCGGAAAATAACTTAAAAGGGCAAAAGTAAGACAACTTTTTACTTACGAAATGGTATGAAAATAATTTGAAGATATTTTGATCGGAAGAGAATTTGTATTAAATGCAATTATACTTACCGAAAAATAACTCAAAATGTCAAAGTAAAGTAATACTTAAAATTGGCAAATTCAAAAATATCAATAATTAGCATTTGTTAGTAATATAACTATCTTTCCGAAAAAAAAAAGAAAAGAAATAAATTAGGTAAGAGTGAAAAATTATGATACAGTAATTAAGTAATGATTTTGAATTTTTAAATTCCCATGCAAAAAAAAAGAAAAAAGAATTTAAAGATTATATCTTACTATGAAATAATAACCTAATCTTTTTATTGACTTTCTAGAAAAATTTATAAAAATTTCAGAAATGCTTACCTGATAAAATTTCATTTCCTGATACGGTAGGTGTATTGCATGGTGTTGGCATTTAAATTAATCACAGAACTATACGTTTTTCTTTTTTTTTAATATTTTCATAATTCGAATTTAATTTCTGACAATTTTGAAACAAAATACAAACTTCTTTGGACAAAACGTTCTGATTTGAAAAAAAAAATTATTTTAGGAAAGAAAGTATGTAAAAAATTTTACTATTATACTATTATTACTAACCTAACTGATAAGTGATAAATATGAATAGGATTAATTAAGTGGTAAATATGAATAAGATTGAATAAGTGATAAGTATGAATAGGATTAAGCAAGTGATAAGCATGAATAGGGTTAAATAAGTGATAAGTATAGATAGGATTAAGCAAATGATAAGCATGAATAGGGTTAAATAAGTGATAAGTATAGATAGGATTAAGCAAATGATAAGCATGAATAAGATTAAATAAGTGATAAGTATGAATAAGATTAAATAAGTGATAAGTATGAATAAGATTAAATAAGTGATAAGTATGAATAAGATTAAATCTTAGATCAATCTATCTTCGTTCATTCTTCTCTTAGAATTCTGCATGAATTCTTTTGAATAGTCTCATGAACATATCAGAATAGTTTAAAATTGCTAGAAGATTATATTAATATTTCAATTTGAGGAAAGGAAAAGTATTCTTTCCCATATTTGCAAAATTATGTTAACAAATTCATTACTTACTCTCCTTTTATACCTTTTTTTTCTTCTCTCCTTCTCTCTCTCTCTCTCTCTCTCCTT
>NW_018108405.1:87901-92156 GCF_000183805.2 Loa loa | reverse complement strand
AAAAAAAAAGAAATTTTATAATTTTAATTTTAAAAATTTAATAAAGCTAGAAAACGGAACGAACAGCCAAGCAATCATATTGGTATGCATATCTTCTCCATTTTCTTTCAAATGATGATCAGTAAAAAAAAATCCCACCAACCTTTAATTGCATCATTCTCATCGATAAGACAGACTTGTTATAACTAAATTTGCATATTAGTCATAATATTTCTTTCCTTTAATTATCAAATATGAGGGAGTGTAATTATTGCAAAATATTTTATTATTTAAGCGAAGTAAAAGTATGAACAAATTAAATCAAAAAATGAATGAATTAATAATTAGATTAGTAATTAATGATTAATTTGTAATTAAAAACGAATGAAATGATTTTCTTTTTTTTTTTCTTTTCAAGAAAAGAAAATTAAAACTATGCTGTTAACATCGTTTTTATATTACGAAATAAAAAATAAAAACTCATTTGATTAGCTAGAAATAAAAGTGCCCATTGACAAAATTACATTTTATTATTTTAATAGTAATTAATATTAATCTTTGATTAATAGTAATTAACATTAATCTTTGATTACGTATCAAATATACGTATCGATTTATCATGTATTGAAAATTAAATAATTTCTTCTTTAATTAATAAATCACATAGGTCAATATTTACACGTAAACACATACCTTTCTTCAGGTGATTTTTTCTTTTCTTTTTTAAAATATTATTCAAATTTTAAGAATATCTGATAGTAAGTTAAATCAAAATTTATTTTTCTTCAAGAAAAAAAAAAGTATTTCTTTATCCTTTCTATGCTTTTTCTTTTTTTTTTTAAAAAAAAATTTTACTAATTTTATGATTTTAGCATAATCAATTTTTCGATCATTATTAGTCCAGTTGACATAAATAAGATAAGATATGTAATTTTCGAAATAGTGGAATTTTAATATTTGGAAAAAATTCAAATTAATTATTAGAAACATTACTAGTTAGTCTTTATCCATCTGTTCATTCATCTCATTCAAAATTTTATTTTATTCTCTCATATACATTCTTTATTCCCGCTAGACCAAATTAGTCAAAGTAATATACATCAATTAAAAATTTTCAAGAAAACCAAACCAAAATGTATAATGAAGATTGAAAAAAATTGATAAAATAATTTTGGACAGCAGCACCAACAACTACCAAATGAGAAGTAATAATCGTGGAGAAATGAGGGAAAGAATGAAGCAAGCCTGAATGGCTTCTTTCAATGAGAAAGGATAAAATCATGCCTCATCAACCATAATTTTCGCTGTCCTGGTAAGTAAAGATATTATGGAACCGGTGGTACTTTATATTTGTTATTTCCTGAATTCCTCTCCTCTCTTCCATTTATTGCTTCTCTCTCTTTGATTATTTCATATTTACCTGCTTGCTATTTTCGTCGAAAACATTTTACTAAATTAAATATAATTTTGAAGTAATAATTTAGCAAATAGTGATGAAATTAAATAGATGGATATTAGCAAATTTTTAATAACTGTTAAAATCTATCAACGATATATTCAAAATATTCTTCTTCTATGGATTTAATTAAGCCATCGTATAAGTTGATTGTAATTAGCAACTATTGTCAGCAAGTTTAATTAATTAGGGTTACGATCAGTATAACTGGACGAAATTATAATCACTGCTATCATATTATTATTAACTGGTCACAGTTGAAATTATTGCATGTCTAGTTAACTATAAGCTAATTATTCAAATAAGATCCTGATCAGATATTGTCGTATTAAATTTGTAAATTTAATACAAATTTAAAGTTACGAATTTAATTTCATGGTATTCAAATTGCTCAAGTAATACTCTTTTCCTATATTCAAGAAATATTTAAAGAAATTCATGGATGCCAAAAAAAAAGTCATTGAAATTTTTTCATTAAAATAATTTTCATAATTTAATATTAAATCGAATAAAAACTTTAATCACTAATTAATTTAATTATCATTTTTAATTCACAATCTACTCCATCTCATTTATATGCCATCAAATAATTCCTGTATTTAAATATCGCAATCAGAAGATGTGAAAAATGAATAAACAATTCATTTAAAAATAATCTTAATTCAGGTATGATATTTGAATTTCGTTGTCGTTATTTTAAAATTAATCCAGGTGTGATATTTTTGTGATGTTATTCAACAACTTCTTCTAAATTACTTCATTCTGTAGATGATATCATCATCATCATCTTCTGCACAATTCATCATTTCAAGTGATGAATTGAGAAGGTATAAGCAAGTGACTAACATAAATCATTACTAATATCTTACATTATCTCTCAAATTTCTACCGTAAGCAGAATGAAACTTTGTGTTCAAGTAAACAAGAAGAATTTTCTTCTCATCATTTTACCATAACCCAATTTTTGATACAAATTTTACCCGTTCATTAGAAATTATTTCATGAAAAATTGATGCAAAAAAATTGGAAAGGGAAAAAATTTTTGTTTCATTAGCTTTGCTTCAAAAAAAATAAACTTAATTTTCAATCATAAAGAATTAAAGTTTTACTGTAACTCTATGAAAATTCCTTTCTTCTTTTCTTTTTTTTTCTCTCTCTCTCTCTCATTCTATTTAAAATGCTATTCAAAAGATTTAAAGTCAACTTTTAAGCTTAACAAGCTTTATGCATAAATGTGTAAATACACTATCAAGATAAAATGTTTAAATTTGACGTAAAGAAAATTTTTACATAAAAATTTTTACGTCTTATCTTGATAATATTTTTACATTTATACGTTTACACATAAAGATTTACGTTTACATTTAGCTGTTTAATAATAATTATTATTATCCTAAATAAATTTGAATGATTCTTGTTTTATGATGACGTTTATGTTACGTAAAACTTTGAACTTTCTATCTTTAAAGATGCTAAGGAAAATTTTCAATTATGTTTGAAATAGAAAATTAACGTCGGAAAATAAGATAATATGATGACTTTTGTTAATTAAAAAAAAGTTTTGCTTAATTAGTGAAGAAATTTTCGCTTCACTTTGATCAATTCAAAATTCTAAATATCATATGTTACAATTAAAAACTTCAAACTTGTGGTCACTTAATTAACAAATATGTTCATATTTGAATTTAATTACTTATCAGTAAAGTGTTCCAAGGGAAATATATTAGTCAAACTATTGTTTTTGGTATAAGTTAAAATAAAAAGTTATCAAGCATTTAATTAACAAATGTATTCATATTTGAATTTAATTAGTCACTTAATCAACGAATATGTTCATATTTGAATTGAATTACTCAACAATAAAATGTTCCAAGAAAAATGCAAGTTAAAATAAAAAATTATCAAGGTATTTTCTAACTCAAACATATACTTTCGATGTGTAATTATACATGGAATTGAAAAAGTTTTGTCATATATATTAAATAAAAAAAATTAAATTATTAAAGATACGATGGACGGAATTAATTTATTACAATTAAAATTATTTATTACTTACCTAATTACAATCTTTCAATCAAAAATGAAACACTTTAACAATAGTTATTACTTCCAAAAAAAAAAAAAAGAAAAGCCATCGAAAGATGTCGTTGGAGACAGATGCACGATAGATGAGCCGAAAATCAATAGGACACTTGAATAATCGAATAAACTTTATGAATTAGTAGCAAAAATTTTGCTATATATTTTTTTTTTTTCAAAATTGATATTTTGCATTGAGTTAGTTTGCCTTTAACTTTAACAAGACCAAATTGTCCTGTCGATTTTTCAGCAAAATAAAAAAAAAAAAAATGAAAAAGAACTAAAAGAGAAATAGATGATGGAAAAAGTAAGACTAAAAAAAAAAAAAAATTAAAGAAAAGAAAAAAATAGAATGGACAAAAATGCACATTAAAAAAGTTTGACAAGCAAATATGCCGCCAAAAAAAAAAAAAAAAGAAAAAGAATGAATGAATGAATTGAATGAAAGATGGATAAATTAGCATTTCTTATTTTAAGCTAAAAAATTTTTTAAAGTTCAAAATGAAGACAATAAATGTTGGCGCAATATAATGTCGCAAATAAATTGCATTCATATTTTAATGACATATATACATACTAAACATTTTCTTCCTTTCTTTCTTTCGTTTTTCCTTCTTTTTTTTATTAAAAAAAAATAAAATAAAAGCAATGATATAATTATGGATAGATTTATTTTAAAAAAGAATGAATAAATTTCCAAAAAAAAANAANAATATATATATATATATATATATATATATA